>NC_091742.1:29466119-29468619 GCF_043380555.1 Nothobranchius furzeri
GAGACATAGTCCCTCCAGCGTGTCCTGGGTTTTCCTTTAGGTCTCCTCCCAGTTGGACGTGCCTGGAAAACCTCACCAGGATAGCGTCCATCTTAACTAGATGCCCAAACCACCTCAACTGGTTCCTCTTGATGTGGAGGAGCAGCAGATCTATTATAGGGCCAGCATCTATAGACACTTCCACTTACGTCATAAATGATGTGTGCCTTTCTACAAACTCATAGAATTACGAGAGTTCACCCAACCAACGCTCAGAGATCTAACTAGTCACAGCTGGCTCCACGACACCATCTGACCAATCAGCACGGGTCTGTGATTTGCCAAGAGTCGGTGTGTCAGCAGAACCAGAAAACTGCCTTCCTGCAGCGTGGTTGTGACCTCTAAAACCAAGAGTGCTAGGTTTATGAAACTCTTACATGAAAAGGATGACTAGTTGTGGTAAATAAGAATATTTGTGTTATAAATGTGACATCTACGAAGCTGGTGGAACCATAGGAGGAAAACGGTAGATGCCATATTGGATCATACACCTCGAGCAAGTAAAGAACATTTTGCATGTTGTTAGGTCAAATCTGTTGTTTTTATACAATCATCATAATGACGGTAACAGTAAAATAACAATTATAAAATGATTGTGCCAGCCAATCTTGCGATGAATGATGATGATGAGGACGAAGATGGCAGATCCTCGAATATAAAATATTCCCACATTCTTCTATATTTGATCACAAACTGAACCCATTGCTCAGCAACTTTCAACAATATTTCACAGTAGTTTGTTTTCTAAAGGAAATACTACGAGTGTGAAATATCCCGTAACATTCTACTGTGTTCGACTACTCTAGAGTCTTTTATTCATCTGTATTATTCTAAGTGAATGTTTATTTGGCTTTTTCAGGTTTTGTGTTTCTGGGGTTTGTTTTACCAGAACAGGGCCAGTGGCCACAGTTTATCCCTTTGTTTTCTGTGATTTTCTGCATGAACAAATAAACATTTTTGACATTTGGAACAATAAAAGAAAACGGTAGTTATACACCACAAGACCCTGGGCTTGAAATTGTAGGTTTTAAATTATAAAGGGCTACGGGAGAGGCCAGCCGCCCTGCAGAGAAAACGCATTTCAGCCTCTTGTACCCGCATTCTCATCATTCTGTCCCTACCCAAAGCTCGTGACCAAAGGTGAGGGTAGGAACGTAGGCTGACCGGTAAATGGAGAGCTTCACCTTCCCGCTCAGCTCCGTCTTCACCACGTCAGACCGGTACATCGCCCGCATCACTGCAGACGCAGCACCAATCCGCCTGTCGATCTGATGGATATAGATGAATAAACAGCACAACGTGAGCATAATCATTGTAAAACAATGTGTTTGAGCTCTTTTGCTCAGCCAGAGATGTGTGTTCACGCGCATGAAGGAGTGTGTCAGTAGAAGTCGGGAGTGGGAACTAAGCTGCGGTAGATTTTTTGACCAAAGAACTCCAGTTTTCTGCTTTAAGTTGCACAACAAACGTCAAAATGTTTAAAAAATGTGAAGAAGTTTCACTCCAAGGCTCCTCCACCCCGCCCTCACCAGCTGGACACGGCTGCTCCTCAACCCCGCCCTTTTCACAAGACACACCGTGCCGGCAAACTGGCGTAATGCTACCGTAGCGGTGTGTCTCATAAACGCACCACGCCAGCGTTGTGCCATTGTTTATGCTAAGCTAAAGCTAACAGAATACTGCCAGACTAGGAGAATGACTGGTCTGGTTACCCCTCTTATCTAACTCTGAGGAGTATGGAGTCAGACTAAATTTAACATGGGGTGGAATATCCCTGTAACATCCAGGATGTAGAACGGGATCCTGTTCACCTGAGGCTCAGGTACAAGGTCATCCTGAAGTCTCACCAACACAGAAACATCCTCACCGGCGCGTTCAAATATAAAAACATGACTGGTCCTGCTTTGTGGCTTCATCTCCAATCCCCGTTAGACGTTTCATCTTTACTGGGGGGGTGTTACTTCACACAACAGCAGCTCCTTCTCCAGGGTGGGGGTGAGGGGTGAGGGCCGTACCTTGGCAAGTGTAATCATCTGCAGTGGTGAGGCGCTGGTTCCCAGCCGGCCCCGGGGCCAGTTACAGACTAAGCCACGCATGCTTTGTAGTTGTCTCGAGTAATAATAACCTGCTCCTAATAACATGTGCAGCGCTCACTTGGTGGGTTGTATTTCACTCATCTTTTGTCTGGAAATAGTAGCTTTTGTGCTTACTTTGCATACTTTCCCTGAAGAGTACACCCTACACACTTACAGGGTTACTCAAGCACGATATACTGGAATGTTTTTAGGCCTCAAACACACTTGGAAACATGTTTCCATGGCCCCAGAGCAAACTACGGTCGGCTGAGGACAACAACTCCTTCCTCTAAGATAACTCACAACATTGTCCAGCTTTTGGGATTTAGAGGAAGCGTGGCGTTAAAATGTGTTAAAGAAGCAGAGCTAGCCGCTTCAGGGCTGAG
>NC_091742.1:29473619-29481119 GCF_043380555.1 Nothobranchius furzeri
TATGATTGTAGACATATAGAAACTGAACAGTCCTTCCTGTAGAGACACTCCAACACCAGCAGGCTTTCCAAAAGCGTGCAGCTTCGATACTGGCGAGGCCGGTTCTGGCTCACCAACACGTCAGTGTTTAGAAATGAGGAACAGAGACCAGCTGTTTCACTCCCGTTGCTTTAGAGCGTTCAAATATGCAAGTTTCTGGCACAGATCACCCCAGATCTCAGCCTGCTAATCATGACTGTTTTCTAAAGGATTTCACACGGTGTTAAGAGGCTTTAGAGCAGCTCTCCTCCTTCTGTAACACCGATCAGCCTCATTCTCTCCCTGCAACACTCGCCACCCATCCCTTCCTTTGTAAAACAATCAGAGAAACTCAAAAATGACGTCAAAACGTTTGCGTCAACAGGACATGAGTGGGTAAACGGAGGAATGCAGGTGGTATACAAAGTTCTTATGAGGTGGACGAGAGGAAGTGGCAGCACGGGAGAAGGCCTGCAAACAGGGAGAGTACCCACCAGAAAGAAATCTCAACGCCGCCCAAGAACAGCGTCTCGGTTTGGTTCAACAGACAAGTGAAAGGAAGAGATGCTGAAAAGGAAACGAGGAACAAAGGGTTGATGAGAAGGGATTCGGTGGACAGTTAGCGTTTGCTCTCCAGGAAGAGGACGGCCTTTCAGGAATGGAGGCAAACAGACACGAGTCCATTCACTGTTGGTGAATTCTCCGGCGAGAGTGAGACGGCAGGGCTGAGGGTGAGCCATGGAGGTCTCTGTTGCCTTTACTAAACATTAGAGTTGGCTCCTCTGAGTGTGATCGATGGAATCCACCACACGAGTCATCCCGATGAAGACACGGCCATCGAGACTTTTGGCTGCTTTTACAGGTGTGGTCTCCTTCAGTTAAGTGAAGAAAAAGAAGGGACACAAAAATACCTTGAAGCGGTTATTAATAACAAAAATGACATAAAATGCACTCATCAAACTCAGATGCAGATTCTGAATTGGGCTTGAAGAGAATTATAAAAATGAAACAATGACCTGGACTTTAAAGATGCAATATGTAAGAACAAAGTAAGAACAACACCATGTGGTGAACTATGGTTACTGCAACCACTTTCTCACTACGGTTCTGTGGGTTTCATGGCTGTTACAGCTACGGATCAGCACCACACGACTCTAGACGACGAGAGAAGACGAGCCACACACAGCAAGCTGATCAATACACCGCCCTGCTTAACAAAAGTACACGCCTAGACTTTTATGAGCAAACAGCATTTTTCACGGGTTGGGCGTCGGCATGAGCCTCCACACCACACATCACGTCTCTAAACCTGATCTTCACCTGATCTTCATCCATGAATTAGGAGACTGTTTTGGGCCACTGCTGTTAAAAAGCGAGGCGTGAACCAGTAATATTCCTGCAGCACACACTTCAACAACGGATCGTGAAAGAACGGATGATGCTGGAAACACGCCGATTCTCCCTGATGAGAGAAAGGAGGCTACTCTTTCTTTTGGCCTTTACAAGATAATTGAGCTCAATGTTCTGCAAAAATGCTCAAAACTGCTGGCAGCCAGGGCTTTTCTGATCAGGAAAAGGCTGGTAGTGCGTGAGTTAACGTCACTCATCCAAATCAAAATAACATTTCTATGTGTCCACATATGAAGAAGAAGAAGAAAATATCATGTCTATAGCGCCTCTCAAGATAAAAATCACGAGGCGCTTCACAAAAACAAAAAAATGTAAAAATATAAAAAAGCATTTAGAAAATGTTTAAAAATATATTTAAAATGAGCAAAAATAGACAATTGTGATAAAAAATGTAAAGAAAGAGAGAGAGTGAACAGGAAAGAGGGAAACCAGTGGATCCTGAGGAAGGTGGAATAGGTGGGGAGAGCAGAATAAAGAGAGAGAGGTGAAGAAGGTCATACAAAAGCCAGCTTGAACAAGTGAGTCTACAGCTGCTTTTTAAAGGAGACCACTGAGTCCACTGATCTCAGGCTCAGGGGGAGAGAGGTCCAGAGTCTGGGGGCCACAGCAGCAGATGATCTGTCACCTTTGACCTTTAGCCTGGTGCTGCACAACCAGTAGGCTTTGATCACTGGACCTCAGGGACCTGCTGGGGGTGTAGGGACTAAGAAGATCACCAATGTAAGATGGTGCTTGTCCATGTAAGGCCCTATAGACCAGAACCAGGATCTTGAAATGAACCCTGAAGTTGACTGGCAGCCAGTGAAGCTGGAGGAGAAGCGGGGTGATGTGGGTGTGTTTGGAGGACTTGGTCAGAAGCCGAGCACAGGCGTTCTGAACCACCTGTAGACGGTTCAGGGAGGTTCTGCTCAGACACGTGAAAAGAGAGTTACAGTAGTCTAAGCGTGAGGAGATGAAGGTGTGGAGAACTGTCTCAAGTTCAGAGCGGGACAGAATGGGACTCAGCTTAGCAACGTTCCTGAGATGGAAGAAGGAAGAGCCAACAAGAGAACTGACATGAGAATCCAGAGTGAGGTCAAAGGTCGCGCCAAGATTCCTGACGGAAGGTTTGGTGTGAGAAGCAAGCTGACCAAGAGAGTCTCTGACTTTGGGAACCAGCTTGTCTGGGGCACAGATGAGGGTCTCGGTCTTATCTTCATTCAGCTGAAGAAAGCTCCCACCATCCAGGTAGCTGCTGCAGTTCTGCAGCTGCAACCATCCACAAGTAAACGGCACGGTGGAGTTCAGCCATTCACAACCATTGTGTTTTTCCTGAACCCGACTTGACCGTGAGCGTGCTACATGCTAGCATTAGCCAACCTTCCTGTAGTATTATGGGCTATTTAGTTTTAACTTTTTATAAATCTATTGTGCCAAATTTTATTTTTATTTTTCAATCAAATAAAACCTTCCTGCACACATCGTAGAACAAACTCTTTAAATCAGGAGCCAGACCGAGGCTTTCTAGGGTGGAGGGAAATACTGGACACCAAAGAGAGAGACTCTAAAGCAAATATGAGCCAACACGACCAAGAGGGAAGCCTGGAAAATGCTGAAGGATAGTATCCATGTGTGAAATATCTCTCATTCTCACTTGATGGTGCTGTAGAAGAGAACCTAGGGAAAAAACCAGGACATACTTGGTGGTAGAAAATCCTGGAAGTGTGAGATAGCATGTCTCTGTTGTTGAACCCCTCAGCTGTAATGGAGGTGTACGGAGAAGAATGGCCAAGGGTAAGGGAGGGTTAGAAAACCGTGGTTGTCTCTATAAATGTCACCTGAAGCTTACTTTATACTCCTCCATCAGCAGGTTCGCCCTCACACACACGTATGGGCGGAGATGTTCTACTGCGTGGTACTTTTTCTGCGAGATGTTCTTCAGTCTGCTCCGCTTCAATTTGCCACTAAATATATTTGGCACTCACTCTATTTGTTTGAGGGGGCAATGGCAGTGCTGCTACCGAGGTTAAAGGAAGTGGCATCCTGACCAATCACAGTCTTGCAGTCTTCGCCACTATTGATGAATAGTTAGAAATGTGGCCTCTGCTCCATCTGCCCTTGTGAGCCTGCTGGAGAGCATTTGTGACCACCGATAATGGCGTTGCGTGCCTCTGCATCTCCGCAGATGGAGAAGTATAAACTAGACCTAAGTGTCATCTACAAACTTCTCCTTTCATGAGTGACTAAGCATGTCATCCATCTCAAACCCTCTCTGTTCCGATAGATCTTTGCATCGCAAACCCAAATGGAGTCAACTCTGAGGATGATGAGCACAAGTTCATGTCCATGTCTCTAGTCAAATACCTGATCACAGAAGTGTTCTCATGGTTCAAACATTGATTTGTGCCTTAAGTCGGAACTGGCCTGGCCTGCCAGACTCCTCCTCACAGAGGAAGGGTCTGGGATAGGGCTGCAACTAACGATTATTTTCATAATCGATTAATCTGTCGATTATTTTTTCGATTAATCGATTAATCGGTTTGTTATTGTTTAGCTATTTAACCTATACAAGTGATGAATACATTTCAGTTAAGAAAAAGAAAAACATAAGAGAATTGTGCAGTTGACTGCAATCTATTTTATTGCACATGAACACAGTCAGCAGTGTAAAATGAGCTAAACAGTGCAAAATATCAGTCCAGAATAATTTTTTGGCATCAAAATATAAGAGGTAAATTCCATAAAAAATAATGTAGAATCTGGAATAGAGTTTGTAAGTGGTATGCATTGCTGGGGGTGAGTGTCTTGTTCCCCATGTAGTTGTCCATCGTTGCTTGTTTTTTTCTGCATAAGAAACACAAATAAACTGAATTAAGTACACATATAAAATAAAGCAGCACACACACTACAACACTAAATCAATATTACATTATTTGAATTAATTAACAATATACAGTGATCATTTAATTTGACAAAAATGTGTTGTGAGGCGTTTTACGGCGTTAGATAGTAAAACAGCCTTTTAATAGTTAAAAAAAGGACTTTCTGAATTTCTCCTGTATTTAAAAATTGAAAGCGTACAACTATGCCGCGTTATATTCACCTGGACACAGCTCGTCTGTATATTTTTCACCGCGGAGTTGTCCTTTTTTGAATGAGGAACATAGTTATGGGTTTGTGCCGTTTTTCTCTTAACGAGAACATTCTTATAAACAGACGTGCTGAATTTGGCAAGCGCATGATACACAACACGGAGGAGATTCACGATTGCATCTAGTCAATCAGAAGTAGAACACCGTAAACTGACGCAGCAAAAAAAACATGTTTAACATCCACTATAACGAACTCAGCTAACACTAAGTCCCAAATGTGATCTGCGTTAGCTTGTTTATTTTCTGTTACTTACCGGACATTCCTCTGCTGCATCAGCCGCCACGTTTTCGTCTCAAATGTTCACTTAGGGACGTCGTGCTTCCGTGCCATGC
Source organism: Nothobranchius furzeri (assembly GCF_043380555.1). Taxonomy (NCBI): domain Eukaryota; kingdom Metazoa; phylum Chordata; class Actinopteri; order Cyprinodontiformes; family Nothobranchiidae; genus Nothobranchius; species Nothobranchius furzeri. Next base: position 29,478,512 of record NC_091742.1, read on the forward strand.
TAGATGGTTTTTGCATATTTTGCAGGTCACCGGTCTTTTCAAGGCATCTAGTGAAGTGCTCCCATACTCGTGAGGTTTTTGTCCGGGGTTTCTCTTGTTTTGTCGCTTCTATTTTTCTTCCGTATTTCTTGTTGATCCGCCATCTCTCACAGCAAGATGAGCGTCAGTAACGTGATACGTCATGAAAACCGAGGGCACTTATTGGCTCATTTCTTCTTCTACGGCTCCACTGGTAGATCAGTGGCTTATTACTGCCACACACTGGCGGCAAATTTAACAGATTGTAACCGATGTCAGATTGTGGTTAAAAATAGACTTTATGCTGTAAAATATGATTATTAAACAACTAATCGATGACTAAAAAAGTTGTTAACTATTTTAATAATCGATTATAATCGATTAAATCGATTAGTTGTTTCAGCTCTAGTCTGGGAACTCTCCTATTCCAATAACCCCACCCCCTGAGAGCCAGAGCCAATCAGAGCTGAGTAGCGTGTACGTCACACACCACAACATGGCGACTGAAGTGGAGTTCGCTGTGGCTCTCTGTTCTAGATGACTTGGACACGTCTTTATAACCCCAACAAGTAGAAGCGCTAAAAGTCTTTTCGCTAAAGAAAGATGTCTGCGCTGTCGCCAGACGCCATTTTTGACTGCAGCTAAGAAACTACGGCGTGGCAGACGTCACACACAGCGACACCGTTTCTCATAAACAACGAAGACAGCGGTGGAGTTCGCGGCGGCTCTTTCCTCCGTTCTAAATGACTTGAATGTATTTAAAACCACAACAAGTAGAAGCGCTAAAAGCTTTTTTTTTTCTAAAAAATAAAATAAAAGATGTTTGCGCCGTTGCCAGACGCCATTTTTTTTACTACAGTGATCCCTCGTTTATATCGGTAGATGCGTTCCAGACCTGGCCGCGATAGGTGAAAATCCGCGAAGTAGGGACACCTATTTACAGTACAGTGTCAGAACCCAAGGCCAGCCTCTTCCAGCTAGACGGCCTCCACTATGGACCACAACTCCCAGCATGCCCCTCGTGGGGATTCCCTCTACGTCGCACCTACGTCACAAACCGCGGCTATAAACGGAAGTCGCCTTTCCAGCTCACCACTCAGTCATCGTTTCTTCAGATTCATGATCAGAGTTTCCAACCTACCGATCCATCCCACGAACTATCAGCTCATAGTAAGTTATCTTACTTACTTCTGGAAAGCCCGGCATTTCCGTGTCACTTAGTTGACGCTCGAACGCTCGGGGGTTTCCTAGATTAAATCGTGAGCCGGCGTTTCACCGACGCTCTCACTTCCGCGTCTGTGAAACCACGCGCTCCCTACAAGCTCAACTCCCGAATCCAGCCGACCAGTCTGACATGCAGTACTATATTGAATTATCGTATGATCACATTCTCTTTTTGTGGGTAAAACTCAAGAAAACATTTTTTTACTTAGTTTTTTATAGTTTTATTACAAAAAGTGCATTTTATGATGAAATTGATGAAAAAAACAGGAATTTCTTGATATTTCGCATAGAAAAATACCGCGAATCGGCGAATTTCCTTTGAATAGGGCTCCAAAGAAAAAATCCGCGAAGTCGTGAATCCGCGATAAACGAACCGCGAAGTAGCGAGGGATCACTGTACAGCTAAAAAATTAAAGCGTCGCGCGGTACAGTCGGCATTTCTGTCTTTTTTCTGATTGGTTATTTTTGAGCTGGCTAGTCCCGCCCCTCATGTGCCTCTCTGCCTGTGCAGAGTTGAACAGAGCATGAGTCTGGCAGGCCAGGCTAAGTCGGAACTATCCAGTAGCTTTTTCATGCAACACATCCGGTCCAACTGATGCCGACGTTACCCCGTCAGCACGCATACTCCAACACAAACAGTGCTTTTAGAAAGGATCTGCGAGTCGGTCGTCTTCAGCGGCAGTCTCCCTGGAGTCTCCGCGCTCCGGAGGAGACCTCTGGATCTCCGGGGCTTGGAAATCCTCCACCTGCTGTGGGTCTTTGGGGGCAAGTCTGTGGCCCCTCACACTCACTAGCGGACACTCCTATAGATAAACCTAACCTTACACACATGTGCTCACATGGTGCTCTCACAAGTATGGACTTGTGCATGTTTGACACATAACCGAAGGCTGTGGTTGGCACTAAATTCACTATGAATTATTACCGTGTGCTTTTTCAGAAAATGACGGGGGGGCTCATGACCTTTGAACCTCAGAAGCTCTTGTCTACAATATTATTCTAGATGTTTATTCATGACTTTAGGAGGTTTATTTATTCAGACTGTTGCTCTGATGAACATGTTTAGCTTTCCCATGTTTCTGGCATGCTGTTGAAGAATAATATTAATCTGAACGTTTTCATTTCCAAACAAAATTGAAGATAATTCAGTTGTTAGACTGTCGTTGAGAATGGATTAGAGGGGTAAATCAGCCAGTTGTTCTACCACAGCTGGCACGTCCACACATACAGTTCTGTGAAACTGAGCTAATCACAGACTCAAGTGAAAACATAGAATTATTGTTTAAAAACGTTCTTTTCTTGCGTCTAAATCTGGCTTGGTTTGTCCTGCACAGAAAGCTTTGACCAATGGAGGAGTCGTTTTCAT
>NC_091742.1:29486119-29501119 GCF_043380555.1 Nothobranchius furzeri
GCAGGGCAATTGCTTTGCAACACTCTCCAGGAGACGGAGAAGTAAAAGAGCAAAACGCTTCCGTCAGTCCGTGCGTGTCTGTCCCTTGCGGAGCTGACGGAGAAGCATAAACCAGGCTTAATTCACCCATTCATGCTTCTCCATGTGCAGCGGCATGGAGACACGCAGTCAACACAAGCGCTCTGCAGACACATACAGAAACATGCCCAGTGTTTAACCGTCTGCTGAAAGTTATGGAGAGCGCTAGCCCGTGATTGGTTAGCACGCCACTTCTGTTTCATTCGTAAACGGCACTGCTATTAAAATGTTTTTAACTAGTGTTGAAGGTAAGTCCGTGAACACGGAGCAGTTTGAAGAACATCTTGTGGAAAAAGCCCGACAAAATGAAACGTATACAAAATTCTGTTGAAGTACAAAGATGTGCATCAAACCTTCTCCTCATCCGCAGTCTACCGTTGTGCTATTACGAGTTGCAAACCGTGTTGCTAACTCACTGTTAACCGGATATTAACCATTAAGGGCTTCATTAACCAGTTAAGTAAATTTAGCAAAAGGCACATCCCTACCAGCGACCGAAGGGTTGTAGGTTAGATCCCAGCTCAGTAACATTTTGATTTGAGTCTATTTAGGATCCACCGATTGATGGGCAATGCCATTAACGGCGATTGAACACGACAACTTCCCAGGGAAGAAACTATTTATTCACCGTCCGTTTTCTCACTTTTCACCATGATGATTAATTTAGCATGTTTGGTGGTGTGCAGGTACAGGTGCAACGCCCCAGTCAGTGGAAACGCTAAACAAAGCTATTTTCTAAATATAAGTGTGTTTCATAAAAAGTTATTCTATCGGTTTTTGCATTTTGGATTGATGACCATATAACAGATGTGCTTATGTAGCGTTCCTCTTCTATTTAACGCCAGACTGGTACAAGAGTATGGTCACTAAATACATTCACCCAAATACATGTGCCCTCACCACAGTCTCAGGAGCACAAAGCTTAAAACCTCCGACAACAAAACACACTCCGTCACAGCCCTGAATAAATACCACGCAAAGAACATCCAAGTTCTGTTATGTGACATCGGAGCAGGGTCACCATCCATAACCCCAACCCTAACCCTATAACCCTAACCCTATAACCCTATAACCCTATAACCCTAACCCTATAACCCTAACCCTAACCCTAACCTTATAACCCTAACCCTAACCCTAACCCTATAACCCTAACCTTACACAGCAGAAAAGAAAGCATATCCAAAACTCTCTCAGGATTTAATCAACTGGCTGCTGAAGACGGTCCTGCAACAGAACCATGGACGTAGTATTGACTTCAGAAATGGTGGAGGCAATACTGGCATGAGGCCCGGGGGGGGGGGGGGGGGGGGGGGGGGGGGGGGGGGGCTTTACAGTAATATACAAAAAATATGAAATATGAAAAGGGAAACGGGCTTCAACTCAAGCTGTTGTTTTCTGTTTGGTCCCAGAGATCGACCAGAGTCGATTTATAGCGTCATACTTTTTTGAACGGTAAATAGTGCAGAGGACAAAATTCGACTTGGGAAAGTGTGTGTATGCGTGTGTTTGTGTGTGTGGTGGGGGGGGGGGGGGGACGCAGCAAACCCAAGATTAAAAGCATCTGTTATGGATCAGTCACTGAGACTTTCATTTAAACATTTATTACCCGTCAGTATTAATAAGTGTTTTCATTACACAGGGCGAGGTCGATCACTAATCACACCGTAGACGCTTTTAAAATCATATCTGGCTGCAAAGCCACCTTCCAATGAGCTTACACACCGATATCACACCTGTTTCCCATTTTCTCCAGCAGTTTCTCAAAAACTTTCCAAAGGATAAAAAAACCATTAAGAAACACAACCGATTGTTAAAATCAACAAAACATTAAGTTTAATGAAGAGATGATCTGGAGCGATCGCAGCTGAGCGTTCTAATGAAGCGGCGTTGGTCTGCCAGCGTGGGATTACGGGACATGAGCTGGCTGCTGGAGGCGTTTTCAGATAGACCGACTGTAACAGATAAACATCCCCAACCACTCATTAGGCTACTAAAGGCTGGTGGATCACCTGAGGCATTTGGCGATGGAGCAACAGTCCTTAACAACACTCCATGATCAAAGCGAAGTGGTCAGGTCCGTGAGCTGACGGAGACACAATGAGCCCAAGTGTACAATCATCACATATTCAAGGGGTTCCCAGTCAAAAACAGCTGCACCCAGGGATGCTTCCCCCTCCATCTTCCATGTTTTACAGTCAGTTCAAAGAAGAGGCATACACTACACAGCAGGGCTGGGGGGTAAACGATTATTTTTAAAATGATTATTCTGACGATTATTTTATCAAATAGTCGACTATTCTAATGACTATTTACACAATTAATCCAAGGATTATTTTTCTATTGCACAGTTAATAAAAACCAAAACATCTCTAATAAATTCCTCAAAATAAGTGATAAATGGTTACTGTAAGAGAATAAACACTACAGGCCTTCCATTTTGTATAACACTGCTTTTATTGTGTTGGTTGGTTATGTTCTGGTGACGTGTAGAACTTGGGAGTGCAGGCTGCTGCCTGAGAGGTGGTTGGAGACGGAGTGTCTCCATGCTGCTTTGTTTTGGTCACTTATGTGTGTGAGGCGAGTGGTCTTACGACTCTTCCTGGGGAGTTTGGCTCGTGTGCAAAAAGGAAGGGACAATAACGGGATCTAAAAGTTAAAATGATGATCAGATTTATTTACACTCCTCCTTGAACCGTCACCTTATCGTGGTGGAGGAGTTTGAGTGCCCTAATGATCCTAGGAGCTATGTTGTCTGGGGCACTTAGTGCCCCTGGTAGGGTCTCCCATGGCAAATTGGTCTTAGGTGAAGGGTGAGACAAAGAACGGTTCGAAGGATCTTTCATGGCGGTTAAAATGAAGAGTCGGAGTACCCGGCCCGGAGGGTTACCGGGGTCCCACCCTGGAGCCAGGCCTGGGGTTGGGGCCCGTGAGCGAGCGCCTGGTGGCCGGGCTTTCGCCCATGGGGCCCGGCCGGGCCCAGCCCGAACCGGATACATGGGCTCGTCCAACTGTGGACCCACCACCCGCAGGAGGAACATGAAGGGTCCGGTGCAATGCGAATCGGGTGGCAGACCAAGGCGGGAGCCTTGGCGGTCCAATCCCCGGACAAGAAAACTAGTTTTTGGGACATGGAACGTCACCTCGCTGGCGGGGAAGGAGCCGGAGCTTGTGGCAGAGGTTGAGCGGTACCGGCTAGATATAGTCGGACTCACCTCGACACATTGCATTGGCTCTGGAACCCGAGACCTGGAGAGGGGTTGGACACTCTACTTTGCTGGAGTTGCTCCGGGTGAGAGGCGGAGGGCTGGGGTTGGCTTTTTGTTAGCCCCGAGACTCTCTGCCTGTGTGTTGGGGTTTACCCCGGGGGACAAGAGGGTAGCTTCCTTGCGCCTTCGGGTCGAGGAACGGGTCCTGACTGTTGTTTGTGCTTATGGGCCAAATATCAGTTCAGAGTACCCACCCTTTTTGGAGTCCCTGGGACGAGTGCTAGATAGTGCTCCATCAGGGGACTCCATTGTCCTGCTGGGGGACTTCAATGCTCACGTGGGCAATGACAGCTTGACCTGGAGGGGTGTGATTGGGAGGAACGGCCCACCTAATCTGAACTCGAGCGGTGTTTTGTTATTGGACTTCTGTGCAAGCCGCAGTTTGGCCATAACGAACACCATGTTCGAACATAAGGATGCCCACCGGTACACTTGGTACCAGGGCAGCCTAGGTCACAGGTCGATGATAGATTTTGTAGTCGTATCATCTGACCTGCGGCCGTATGTTTTGGACACCCGAGTGAAGAGAGGGGCGGAGCTGTCAACTGATCACCACCTGGTGGTGAGTTGGATCAGATGGCAAGGGAACATGCCGCGTAAACCTGGCAGACCCAAACGCATAGTGAGGGTCTGCTGGGAACGCCTGGCAGAAGAACCTGTCAAGACGGTCTTCAACTCCCACCTCCGGCAGAGCTTTGACCACGTCCCGAGAGCAGTGGGGGACATTGAGTCCGAGTGGGCCTTGTTCCACTCTGCGATTGTCGAGGCGGCTGTTGCTAGCTGTGGTCGTAAGGTGGCCGGTGCCAGTCGTGGTGGCAACCCCCGTACCCGCTGGTGGACACCAGAGGTTCGGGGAGCCGTCAGGCTGAAGAAGGAGGCCTACAGGGCGTGGCTGGTCTGTGGGTCTCCGGAGGCAGCAGACAGGTACCGGATAGCCAAGCGGGGTGCAGCAGTGGCAGTTGCCGAGGCAAAATCTCGGGCGTGGGAGGAGTTTGGTGAGGCCATGGAGAAAGACTATCGATCGGCTCCAAAGAGGTTCTGGCAAACTGTCCGGCGCCTCAGGAGAGGAAGGCAGCAACTCGCTCACACTGTTTACAGTGGGGATGGGGAGCTGCTGACGTCAACTGAGGCTATAGTCGGATGGTGGAAGGAATACTTTGAGGAGCTCCTCAATCCCACCAATGCGCATTCCGAGGAGGAACCAGAGCTGGGAGGCCTGGGGATGGACTGTCCGATCTCGGGGGCAGAAGTTGCTGAGGTAGTCAAACAACTACACAGCGGCGGAGCCCCGGGGGCAGATGAGGTTCGTCCTGGGTATCTCAAGGCTATGGATGTTGTAGGGCTGTCATGGTTGACACGTCTCTACAACATTGCGTGGTCATCGGGGGCAGTTCCTAGGGAGTGGCAGACCGGGGTGGTGGTCCCCATCTTTAAGAAGGGTGACCTGAGGGTGTGTTCCAACTATAGGGGGATCACACTCCTCAGCCTCCCTGGAAAGGTCTACGCCAAGGTACTGGAGAGGAGGGTCCGATCGATAGTTGAATCTCAGATAGAGGAGGAGCAATGTGGTTTTCGTCCTGGCCGTGGAACTGTGGACCAGCTCTATACCCTTGCAAGGGTGATGGAGGGGGCATGGGAGTTTGCCCAACCAATCCACATGTGCTTTGTGGATTTGGAGAAGGCTTATGACCGTGTCCCCAGGGGCACCCTGTGGGGGACGCTCCAGGAGTATGGGGTGGGTGGCTTTCTGTTAAGGGCCATTCAGTCCCTTTACCAGAGGAGCGTGAGTTTGGTCCGCATAGCCGGTAGTAAGTCGGACCTGTTCCCAGTGAGGGTTGGACTCCGCCAGGGCTGCCCTTTGTCACCGGTTCTGTTCATCACTTTTATGGACAGAATTTCTAGACGCAGCCGTGGTGTGGAGTGTGTCGAGTTTGGTAGCAGGAGAATCTCGTCTCTGCTTTTTGCGGATGATGTGGTCCTCCTAGCTTCATCCAGCTCTGACCTTCAGCTCTTGCTGGGTAGGTTCGCGGCCGAATGTGAAGCGGCTGGGATGAGGATCAGCACCTCCAAATCTGAGACCATGGTTCTCGACCGGAAAAGGGTGGCTTGCCACCTCCGGGTCGGGGGAGAGGTCCTACCTCAAGTGAAGGAGTTTAAGTATCTCGGGGTCTTGTTCACGAGTGAGGGTAGGAGGGATCGGGAGATCGACAGGCGGATTGGTTCGGCGTCTGCAGTGATGCGGACACTGAGCCGATCTGTCGTGGGGAAGAGGGAGCTGAGCCAGAAAGCCAGGCTCTCGATTTACCGGTCGATCTACGTCCCAATCCTCACCTATGGTCATGAGCTTTGGGTAATGACCGAAAGAACGAGATCGCGGATACAAGCGGCTGAAATGAGTTTCCTCCGTAGGGTGGCCGGGCTCAGCCTTAGAGATAGGGTGAGGAGCTCGGACATTCGGGAGGGACTCGGAGTAGAACCGCTGCTCCTCCGGATCGAAAGGAGCCAGTTGAGGTGGTTTGGGCATCTGGTCAGGATGCCTCCTGGACGCCTCCCCGGGGAGGTGTTTCGGGCATGTCCTGCCGGCAGAAGGCCCCCAGGTCGACCCAGGACACGTTGGAGAGGTTACATCTCCAATCTGGTCCGGGAACGCCTTGGGGTCCTGCCGGAGGAGCTGGTGGACAAGGCCGGGGAGAGGACGGCCTGGAGCTCCCTAATTGGTATGCTGCCCCCGCGACCCGGACCCGGATAAGCGGAGGAAGACGAAGACGAAGACGAAGATTTATTTACAACTACAAAAAACATAAATCTTTCCATCCACAGGTCGGGAATAATAAAACTAATTCTGCCTGTGGGGAATTAAAACAAAAGTACAAATAAGTAGGGATGTCCCACTGGGCAAAGATTACAGGGTTCTGGACCAAAATAAGGATCTCCAAAGGTCCAAACTCTAAACTGGGTGGTTAAACCAAACTCAAGGTGATATTTTACACTAAACCGAAAACCCACAACACTCTAAATGTAATAAAAGGGAGATCTGCACCACAAAAAAGATGAACTCTAATCCAAACGCAAGAAGCTGTTAGCGAAAATGCTAACAGTAGCTTTACCAACGTTAAGTTCAAGTTACCAAGTTTAAATAAACCAAAAACACCCAGCAGCAATCAGACCAGCACGGAGGAGAGACTGCTACCACCAAAACAGCTCTCCTAATGTCTGAAAGATTTTTATGAAGGGAGAAACGCTCCCGGTGATGTTCTACATCTGCGGTAGAGACAAAGCAGTGCATCTGACCCCAGAAGTTGTTGTCTGTTGCCGGGAAACGAAGGCGGGCAAAACAGGAAAGGAATCTAGTAGCGGACGGACATTGTTCCGGGTCTTCGGTATTTGGTGGAGATGTTAGTGAAGGTGGAGAAGAGGGCGAACTAGAGGAAAAACAGGCAGATTCCTCCTCTATTCACAAACTCCTGGGAATGCAACAAGTGGGTGTGGTGCGTCGACTACCGGATCTGACGTCGACAAATTTTTAGAATCGAGCCGTCAACGTCATCGAGGCTTCGCTACAGCTCTACTATACAGGTATGACAGAACTCTTCCTCCAATCAGAGCACCCAGCCAGTTGGTCACAAATGTTTTTACACTTGTCCTGAACTCTAATCTGAACTCCTGAAGTCCGAGCCGGACAAAGCAACGAGCACACAGCTCCTGTCGCCTGCAGCAACAAGACATTGTGTTTGTCTGGATCCGTTCTTAACTTTAACTGCATCCCTGCTAAATATAAAATCATCTAGAACTCGGTCCTGAAATGAGCTGGGTGGTATGGTTCCACTGTCCTGCCAAACAAATGCTCTCAAATGTGCCGAGCTGTGAGGAAGCCAGTGTAGCGTGGAATCCAAACCAAGAATTCATCATCATCATTTCTCATCACACACTCGCTCTCAGCCGCTGAAACACACCAAAGCTTTGGGCGCCACATTAACTAAAACCATATTTAAAACATGGTTTAAAAAACCTCTAAAACTAAGAAACTCTGCTGAAGAAAGTCTAAAAGAATATTAAAGATGATGAAATGAAAGATGTCCAATTTCAGCTGCAGATTCTTAAGCCTTTAGACTCTTTTAAACTTTCCAGACTTTACGGACGTGTGTAAACGTGCTCGGAGACTCACAAGTGCAACTGTACTGGGTACAAACATGACATTTGTGTTGGTCTTACTCTAATGTGATGTGGCAGCCAGTGTGAAGGACTGAGGCGTGAAGACAGACTTTGACCTGCTCGGCCTCTGAGAAGTTTAGAAATCATCTAAAGTGTTCTAAAGACAATCTGATTTAAAAGTCTGTAGAAGCAGATGGGAAGCATGTTCCTCTTTCTTCAGAAGTTATTCACTGATACCTTGCTTGCTGACCCAGCTGTAGCAAGGTGAAGAACAAACACCCTCACCTTTACTTCAGGCCTGTCTGAACTCGCCAGGCAGAGGCACGGTAACAGGAAGAAGGCTCTGCTTCTCAGCTCCCTGCATGTTTTCTTTATTAGGCTGCTTGTGACTACGGGGCGCTGATGAAAGGGGACTGACTCTCCAGCACAGAGAGCAGAGGTGGAGGGACTTTACTCTGGGTTCATGTGACGATATCAAGACAGCAAAAACATAAATAGATGTCTTGCAGTAGAGAAACCCCGTTTTAACCTCAGCTTTGTGTGGAAAGTGGTCAACATGCGACATGGCCTTTGGCCTCAGCTCACATTCAGCTGATGTTCTAACCCTCCTAACTGTGACTCAGAACATACAACATCTAACGATGTTCTGACCCTCCTAACTGTGACTCAGAACATACAACATCTAACGATGTTCTGACCCTCCTAACTGTGACTCAGAACATACAGCATCTAACGATGTTCTGACCCTCCTAACTGTGACTCAGAACCATCAGAACATACAACATCTAACGGTGTTCTGACCCTCCTAACTGTGACTCAGAACATACAACATCTAACGATGTTCTGACCCTCCTAACTGTGACTCAGAACATACAACATCTAACGGTGTTCTGACCCTCCTAACTGTGACTCAGAACCTACGACATCTAACGATGTTCTGACCCTCCTAACTTTGACTCAGAACATACAACATCTAACGATGTTCTGACCCTCCTAACTGTGACTCAGAACATACAACATCTAACGATGTTCTGACCCTCCTAACTGTGACTCAGAACCTACAACATCTAACAATGTTCTGACCCTCCTAACTGTGACTCAGAACCTAAAACATCTAACGATGTTCTGACCCTCCTAACTGTGACTCAGAACATACAACATCTAACGATGTTCTGACCCTCCTAACTGTGACTCAGAACATACAACATCTAACGATGTTCTGACCCTCCTAACTGTGACTCAGAACCATCAGAACATAAAACATCTAACGGTGTTCTGACCCTCCTAACTGTGACTCAGAACCTACAACATCTAACGATGTTCTGACCCTCCTAACTGTGACTCAGAACCTACAACATCAAACAGTGTTCTGACCCTCCTAACTGTGACTCAGAACATACAACATCTAACGATGTTCTGACCCTCCTAACTGTGACTCAGAACCTACGACATCTAACGATGTTCTGACCCTCCTAACTGTGACTCAGAACATACGACATCTAACGATGTTCTGACCCTCCTAACTGTGAATCAGAACATACGACATCTAACGATGTTCTGACCCTCCTAACTGTGACTCAGAACATACAACATCTAACGATGTTCTGACCCTCCTAACTGTGAATCAGAACATATGACATCTAACGATGTTCTGACCCTCCTAACTGTGACTCAGAACATACAACATCTAACGATGTTCTGACCCTCCTAACTGTGAAGCAGAACATACGACATCTAACGATGTTCTGACCCTCCTAACTGTGACTCAGAACATACAACATCTAACGATGTTCTGACCCTCCTAACTGTGACTCAGAACCTACAACATCAAACGGTGTTCTGACCCTCCTAACTGTGACTCAGAACATACAACATCTAACGATGTTCTGACCCTCCTAGCTGTGACTCAGAACATACAACATCTAACGATGTTCTGACCCTCCTAACTGTGACTCAGAACATACAACATCTAACGGTGTTCTGACCCTCCTAACTGTGACTCAGAACCATCAGAACATACAACATCTAACGATGTTCTGACCCTCCTAACTGTGACTCAGAACCATCAGAACATACAACATCTAACGGTGTTCTGACCCTCCTAACTGTGACTCAGAACCATCAGAACATACAACATCTAACGATGTTCTGACCCTCCTAACTGTGACTCAGAACCATCAGAACATACAACATCTAACGGTGTTCTGACCCTCCTAACTGTGACTCAGAACATACAACATCTAATGATGTTCTGACCCTCCTAACTGTGACTCAGAACCATCAGAACATACAACATCTAACGGTGTTCTGACCCTCCTAACTGTGACTCAGAACATACAACATCTAACGGTGTTCTGACCCTCCTAACTGTGACTCAGAACCATCAGAACATACAACATCTAACGATGTTCTGACCCTCCTAACTGTGACTCAGAACCATCAGAACATACAACATCTAATGATGTTCTGACCCTCCTAACTGTGACTCAGAACCATCAGAACATACAACATCTAACAATGTTCTGACCCTCCTAACTGTGACTCAGAACATACAACATCTAACGATGTTATGACCCTCCTAACTGTGACTCAGATCATACAACATCTAACGATGTTCTGACCCTCCTAACTGTGACTCAGAACATACAACATCTAATGATGTTCTGACCCTCCTAACTGTGACTCAGAACCATCAGAACATACAACATCTAACGGTGTTCTGACCCTCCTAACTGTGACTCAGAACCTACATCTAACGATGTTCTGACCCTCCTAACTGTGACTCAGAACCATCAGAACATACAACATCTAATGATGTTCTGACCCTCCTAACTGTGACTCAGAACCATCAGAACATACAACATCTAACGATGTTCTGACCCTCCTAACTGTGACTCAGAACCTACAACATCTAACGATGTTCTGACCCTCCTAACTGTGACTCAGAACCTACAACATCTAACGATGTTCTGACCCTCCTAACTGCGACTCAGAACCTACAACATCTAACGATGTTCTGACCCTCCTAACTGTGACTCAGAACCATCAAAACATACAACATCTAACGATGTTCTGACCCTCCTAACTGTGACTCAGAACATACAACATCTAACGATGTTCTGGCCCTCCTAACTGTGACTCAGAACCTACAACATCTAACGATGTTCTGACCCTCCTAACTGTGACTCAGAACATACAACATCTAACGATGTTCTGACCCTCCTAACTGTGACTCAGAACCATCAGAACATACAACATCTAATGATGTTCTGACCCTCCTAACTGTGACTCAGAACCATCAGAACATACAACATCTAACGATGTTCTGACCCTCCTAACTGTGACTCAGAACATACAACATCTAACGATGTTCTGACCCTCCTAACTGTGACTCAGAACCATCAGAACCTACAACATCTAATGATGTTCTGACCCTCCTAACTGTGACTCAGAACCATCAGAACATACAACATCTAACGATGTTCTGACCCTCCTAACTGTGACTCAGAACATACAACATCTAACGATGTTCTGACCCTCCTAACTTTGACTCAGAACCTACAACATCTAACGATGTTCTGACCCTCCTAACTTTGACTCAGAACATACAACATCTAACGGTGTTCTGACCCTCCTAACTGTGACTCAGAACACACAACATCTAACGATGTTCTGAGTCATTAACAGGCAAGAGGAGCTAAATATTTGTTAAAAAAACAGAGCATTGATCTTGTTTCAGAGAAATCAAATAAGAGATCTAAATCAACAAAGTATGCATCCTAAAAACTGCACACAGCTGTTGTTCTGACATAAAGGACTGTCTCAGCGTGTGACCGATTCATGCTAAACTCGCTCAGCTAATACAGTTCACTAAATTATTCATGCAGAATGTAATTTTGGCTCTCAATGATCACAGAAACAATACAACAATGGAAAAAATATAAACACAAATCATTTAGTCACATTCTTCCAACAGACACATGCTAACCAGGTGGCAGAATGAGGGCAAAACAAAGTCAAATATGCACCGCCATTTTTTTCTGTTATGACCACCAGTGTTTATCCATACTGTTCTATTTCCAAGCATCAACACATTTTTATTCACACCCACTTCCTGTTTGTACCTCCAGGCATTCATAGCAGCTTTTCTCCTCTTTTATAGCAGCTCTGCCTGTCCATGTTTTCTCCATAAGACTGATCATGTAAAACATTAGATTTAATTCATTGGTGTTTGCATGTGATTTAAGCTGAATGTAACAAATATCCATCTGATTTTTACCCTGAATAGTCCTGTTGTTAGACAGTTTTATGTTTATGTTGAATTTAGCATGTTTAATTAACAGCTCACAGCAGAAGAATATCCAAAAGAACAGCCTTTCTGTAAGTTTTTTTGCCACATAAGTTGAACCAAACAGAGAGTTAGCGAGCTAGCGTTACCTTAAACTTTAGCTAAGTTCTACATTAGCAGAAATGAGATGAGTTTGTTGTACTAATAAATGAAAAACGCCAACAGGACATGACTGGAATAAGAAACTATAGTTTAATGGGATTATTTTTAGTGTGATCAATAAGAAGTGGGATTTTTAAGTTGAAACGTCTTATTTCACAAAAACATGTTTTCTTTCTTTTACGAGAGGGTTTTTACAAGAGAGAAGACATACGTGTGTGATCTCAGTTTTAAACAGGATTTCCCGCCACTAGAGAAGCTGTGAGTGAAGAACTTGGTGTTTGGTGAAAAGCCACACTTCTGACCTGTGCTTAGCATGTAGCCAAACGTCCTCACAAATAAATCATCCAGAAAGGTGGAAAATATGAGAAAATAAACACTAAATTTTTAGTGATTGGGAATTTATTTTAAAGATTCAAATTTAAAAAGGCACAAAAATAATTGGCTGTTGGAATTAGCCTTTTTAATAAACCTAACTGGCTGATGTGAAGCTCAACCATCTTTAATGTGTGATAATAATCCAACACGTCTGGGCTTTTCTCCTAACAATCTATGACTTTTCACTCTTTACAAGGAAGGAGTGACAGGATCATGCCGTGTGTGCTCATTAAACACTAAACACAGACATCGAAACATCTGAGGAGAACCTTTCGGTGCGTTTGGTTGTTGTATGCTCAACCATGAGTAGAGTTCAGTTCACACATCTGGTTACCTCCGAGTGGACAACACCATCACCCATATATCAGCCGGCTTTAGCTGCATCGCCTCGACCTTTAAGTAGGTGTCTAAAGATTACACACAACTATAAGTTATGGTGGTGGATCTGACAGACACAGGAGATTAAAAGGTCTGAAAGTAGGACACAGAGCTGGAAGGTTAAACTCCAGACCATGAAGGGACAGCTAGTGCAGTAACAAGGTTATAATGTGTCTAATGGTTTTACCCAACAGAAGGCCTTTCAAACCCAACATATGGTCCACATCACCAATTACTGAGGTGTGTGTCGATGTGAAGAAGATGAAGAGAGTGGCAGCCACTGTTTCAGGATTCAGTAAGGACAGATGTGAAGGAGCAGGGACTTTTAGTCGGGCTAGAGCTGACCTCAGGTCAGAGGGACCTTCCTCACCAGGAAAAAGGGCTTAATTTCCTCCCAGCCACACAAGGGTGAAGCTAAGAGACTACAGCAATACTGAAGCCAGAGAATATCCCACTGAGAGCTGCTCCAGGATGGAAGGACTGTAAGGATTATTTTACACCAAGATGCACAAAATACCAAATGCAGCACTAACTTTCAACAGTTTCTGTGAGCTCCTTTTAAGGCTTTTACACTTCAAACCAAAACATCAAATACCCCAAAAATACTTTGTTTCTTTCAAGGAAACCTGTTGTATCACCTTTTGTTAAATAAAGTAAATAAAAAACTAAGAAAATCAACGAATGAATAAGCATTTAAATTTAAACAAATTTAAATGACTTATATGTGGAGAAAAAGTCTCAAAAGATCTGTGTGTGTGTGTGTGTGTGTGTGTGTGTGTGTGTTTATCTAGATTTGTGCATGTGCGTCTAGATTTGTGCATGTGTATCTAGATTTGTGCATGTGTATCTAGATTTGTGCATGTGCGTCTAGATTTGTGCATGTGTATCAAGATTTCTGGATGTGTATCTAGATTTGTGTATATATCTAGGTGTGTGTGTGTGTGTGTGTGTGTGTTTATCTAGATTTGTGCATGTGCGTCTAGATTTGTGCATGTGTATCTAGATTTGTGCATGTGCGTCTAGATTTGTGCATGTGTATCTAGATTTGTGCATGTGCGTCTAGATTTGTGCATGTGTATCTAGATTTCTGGATGTGTATCTAGATTTGTGTATATATCTAGGTCTGTGTGTGTGTGTGTGTGTGTGTGTGTGTGTGTGTGTGTGTGTGTGTGTGTGTGTGTGTGTGTGTGTTTATCTAGATTTGTGCATGTGCGTCTAGATTTGTGCATGTGTATCTAGATTTGTGCATGTGCGTCTAGATTTGTGCATGTGTATCAAGATTTCTGGATGTGTATCTAGATTTGTGTATATATCTAGGTCTGTGTGTGTGTGTGTGTGTGTGTGTGTGTGTGTGTGTGTGTGTGTGTGTGTGTTTATCTAGATTTGTGCATGTGCGTCTAGATTTGTGCATGTGTATCTAGATTTGTGCATGTGCGTCTAGATTTGTGCATGTGTATCAAGATTTCTGGATGTGTATCTAGATTTGTGTATATATCTAGGTCTCTCTGTGTGTGTGTGTGTGTGTGTGTGTGTGTGTGTGTGTGTGTGTGTGTGTGTGTTTATCTAGATTTGTGCATGTGCGTCTAGATTTGTGCATGTGTATCTAGATTTGTGCATGTACGTCTAGATTTGTGCATGTGTATCAAGATTTCTGGATGTGTATCTAGATTTGTGTATATATCTAGGTCTGTGTGTGTGTGTGTGTGTGTGTGTTTATCTAGATTTGTGCATGTGTATCTAGATTTGTGCATGTGCGTCTAGATTTGTGCATGTGTATCTAGATTTGTGCATGTGCGTCTAGATTTGTGCATGTGTATCTAGATTTCTGGATGTGTATCTAGATTTGTGTATATATCTAGGTCTGTGTGTGTGTGTGTGTGTGTGTGTGTGTGTGTGTGTGTGTGTGTGTGTGTTTATCTAGATTTGTGCATGTGCGTCTAGATTTGTGCATGTGCGTCTAGATTTGTGCATGTGCGTCTAGATTTGTGCATGTGTATCAAGATTTCTGGATGTGTATCTAGATTTGTGTATATATCTAGGTCTGTGTGTGTGTGTGTGTGTGTGTGTGTGTTTATCTAGATTTGTGCATGTGCGTCTAGATTTGTGCATGTGTATCTAGATTTGTGCATGTGCGTCTAGATTTGTGCATGTGTATCAAGATTTCTGGATGTGTATCTAGATTTGTGTATATATCTAGGTGTGTGTGTGTGTGTGTGTGTGTGTGTGTGTGTGTGTGTGTGTGTGTGTTTATCTAGATTTGTGCATGTGCGTCTAGATTTGTGCATGTGTATCTAGATTTGT
>NC_091742.1:29508619-29521119 GCF_043380555.1 Nothobranchius furzeri
TGTGTGTGTGTGTGTGTGTGTGTGTGTGTGTGTGTGTGTGTGTGTGCATCTAGATTTGTGCATGTGTATCAAGATTTCTGGATGTGTATCTAGATTTGTGTATATATCTAGGTTTGTGTGTGTGTATCTAGATTTGTGTGTGTGTAACTAAAGGTGTGTGTGTGTGTGTATCTAGATTTGTGTATATCTCTAGATTTGTGTATATATCTAGGTTTGTGTGTGTGTATCTAGATGTGTGTGTGTAACTAAAGGTGTGTGTGTGTGTGTATCTAGATTTGTGTATATATCTAGATTTGTGTATATATCTAGGTTTGTGTGTGTGTAACTAAAGGTGTGTGTGTGTGTATCTAGATTTGTGTATATATCTAGGTTTGTGTGTGTATCTAGATTTGTGCATGTGTATCAAGATTTCTGGATGTGTATCTAGATTTGTGTATATATCTAGATTTGTGTATATATCTAGGTTTGTGTGTGTGTAACTAAAGGTGTGTGTGTGTGTGTGTATCTAGATTTGTGTATATATCTAGATTTGTGTATATATCTAGATTTGTGTATATATCTAGGTTTGTGTGTGTGTAACTAAAGGTGTGTGTGTGTGTGTGTGTATCTAGATTTGTGTATATATCTAGGTTTGTGTGTGTGTATCTAGATTTGTGCATGTGTATCAAAATTTCTGGATGTGTATCTAGATTTGTGTATATATCTAGATTTGTGTATATATCTAGGTTTGTGTGTGTGTAACTAAAGGTGTGTGTGTGTGTGTGTGTGTGTGTGTGTGTGTGTATCTAGATTTGTGTATATATCTAGGTTTGTGTGTGTGTAACTAGATTTGTGCATGTGTATCAAAATTTCTGGATGTGTATCTAGATTTGTGTATATATCTAGATTTGTGTGTGTGTAACTAAAGATGTGTGTGTATGTTTATGTAGATGTGTGTGTGTGTGTGTGTGTAGATTAGGGGTTGTATCGACTAGTCGACTTCACTGCTCTGTAGTGACTTTTCATGTCTTTCATCGACTAGTCGCCATCACGAGATAATGGCCGACAAGATGCAGTCTTTGGAAGAGACAGCAGGTGACGAGCCCTGCGCTGTGCCAGAGCGTCGCTATCCGACGCCCGCGGTAAAACGGACATTTGACCGAATTGCGACTTGCAATTAAACCTTGCCCTCACCCCCATCCTAACCTTAACCAGCTTGTGCACCGAAGCTCTGGAACCACTTGCCTCTCCCGATCAGACTCTCTTCCTCTCCTTCCTTTTTAAGTCTGGTTTAAAACCCTCTTTTATTCTCTGGCTTTTAATTCAGTCTGACTTATTCTCTTTTTTCCTTTTCTTTTCTATTTGTTTCACTCGATTTTAGTGGATTTAGTTTTTATTGTTTGTTGATTGTTTTTATTGTGCTTTTGTTCAGCTCTTTGTTCGGCTCTCATGCCGTGTTTAAATGTGCTGTACAAATAAACTTGGTACGGTATGAAGTGAGTAAAATTTAAACCTCACTCTTTGCAGTCTGATTACATTAGAATGACTAGTATTTTAGACAGTTTGAGATGTTTTATGAAGCCTAAACTATATTCCTCCGTCAGCTCCACGCGGGAGAGGCAAGCATGCTTGATCCCAGATCATTCAGTTTAATACCCACGTATAACTATTCAAAGCAGAGAGCTGTTTAACATTTCTCACACTAAAGACACGCAGAGTTCTGGCTTCTATTCTTAGACTATATGTCTGAGACTTCTTCCACTTGGTTTCCCACAAACATGTGACAACAGTGGAATAAGCCTTCCATGCTGAGTTGATCCCTGCCCGACCCTAATTAATTCACATACATCCACTTCCCATCTACCTCAGATCAGCGGTAGGCCCAGACCAAGCATGCATACACCAATTAATCCAATGGCCCAAGTCCCAGTCTGCTTTAATTTACAAGCAAGTCACTCAAACTTCAGGGATTCAAGTCCTGTAACCCCCCCCCCCCCCCCCCCCCACCACCACCACCAATTCCAAACCTTCTCCAAATATTTGAACATAGATGCAAAGACTCAGAGTTTCTGAAACACACCGTAGAAGGAGCTTGATCCGAGACTGGAGGCATGTGGTTCAAAGGAGATGGCTGAATTCAAACCTCTAAGCTATTCTGACAACGTTCCCTTTGAGCCAGTGAAGATACGAACAATCTGCTGATTCAGTAGCAGAATCCTTCCCCCCTGAGCCGTTATTTGCTTTAGCGGCGATGACACAAGAGGAGGAATTTGAGCAATGTCAGTGTGTTGCAGACTCATTTCCTTAGAGGGAAAGCCATTTCCAGACAGACGAGACGGGACTAGAATCAGGTTTACTACCACTCTGGTTCTAGGTGAGGCATCTTCCCACACACACGTCTCGTGTTACTGATCCGAAGTCAAAATCCCAGAAAGTAGCGAACACAGGTCAGCCAGATCTCCATCTGGTGGTATGCTAACGTGCACTGGTTTAAATGTTTAATGGTTAGGACCCAACATCTGAACTCTAACCCAAAATGACCCAACGGGCTTGAACCCTGAAACCATCTTGCTGGATATCATCACATACAACACATGGTCCAAACCCGGCTGAACCCGGGCTTTTTCTTAGCGCTTCTTTACAACGCATCATGGACGAATGATGAAGCATTCACTTGGTCTGGTCTGAGGAGCACCCTCCTCTCCTTTACGGTGTGGCCAGTCACATGATCAAATCGAGATCTCCACTGCAGGCGGTGGAAAAGGTCGGATATGCTAGCTTGACTTGTCACAACAGTTTTTCTGCACGGTTCAGATCTGGCATTTAGATCGACATCATCCTTGATGAATCCAGAATGTTCCATTCCATTTTATTTGGAAAGCACATTTCCACACGGCCGAGGCCAACCAAAGTGCTGCACAGTAAAAGACACTTCTGGATTCATGCTTGATTCATCCAAAATGTTGTCAACATTTAAATCGTCCTCCACTTCCTCACCGCCTGTTTGCCTCCCAGGTTCAGGCTGGTTGGGCAGAGTCAGGCGACTACAACTGAAAAATGACACCAGTTATAGTCTAAGGTTGGAAGTTATGTAAAGATTCTCCAAGCAATACTCGTCAGTCTAAAACACGACGATGGGCGATACATTTGTGTGTTTAGATAGGGTTAGGGTTAGGGTCTGTGGGCCTGACACGCTGAAAGGGGTGCTCGACCAATCACAACCATTCTCACTTAGTGAAAGCAACCATGTTGGTCCCACATGAGACTTTGCTGTTTTCTGAACTTCACCGGCTACTTGATGCAACTATAAACTGAACTGTAGTTGGCTCGCGCTACACACGTGATAATAGAGCTGATATATTTTATAGCTGATGATTTTAAGCCACCATTTGGATGCTAACAGAAGTTGTGACATACGCATCTGAGGGGAATTTAGAATGTTTTCCATGGTTAAATATGTTGGATGGTGAATATGAGACTTGTTGCGGACCAACTATTTTATTGGAGTACTTTTAATTGGACTCCTGAACGTATTAAGACTGATCCTGTTGGAGATGACCCTAATGTGTCACTGATAAGAAGCTTTCAACAGCAAGTTGGACGTTATATTGGATGTGAGAGTGGTTTACAATGCCCACAGCTATGGTTGAAACCCTGACTGTAGAACAAGATGTGCAATATCTATATCTAAACTGAACAAGTGCAACAAAGATGCTGACATGTGATGTCCAATTCATGAGACTAATTTAAGAAAATATCACTCATAAGAAATGATCGTCGGAGGTTTATCGTCCACCTCCACTGGCAGACAGGATCAGGGACAAATACTCTTCATCCGCTCATCTCAGACAGGAGTAAACATAAAAATCTTAGTATGAAGTACGTTCTTTAAAGGGTCACTATGTGAACAAAGCTATAGTGGCCCTTCGGGACAGTTCCCACTGATCTAGTAACGTCTAGAGTTTAGTCAAAGAAACACTGAAGACTGAACATTTTTCCACAAAGGCACTCAAGTCAAAGTAGGAAAAGAGGAGATAAAAGATCTGAGATACATGAATTCCAGCCAAGAAACCTCTACCCTCTTTACTCGTGTCTTTGATCAGCTGTTTGATTCCAGACCAGATATGTAAATTGCTACAAGACCAGACCAATTTAAAACGGGGAAAATAAGAAAAGATTAAGGCGGTATCAAATTACGTCCAGATACCAACATGGAAGATCTCCAGCAATGAGAGCTGCACAGTGGAGGCAGAAAAGGACCCAAAGTCCAAAACAGCCATTAAAAGCCAAACAAGTTCAATGATCTTGTCATGGGAGGATTTACGTCAGAGCAGGGCTGAACTAGCCTAGTGAACTGGACCAAATTCTTGCTTTGCAACACATGTACTTAGTCTGGCTTGCCAGGCTAGAGCTGAACCATTTTAGGAAAAGACTGAATTGCGATTTTTCTATCAGAAATTGCGATTTAAGTTCAATTGACGATTTTCCGCAAGCTAAGGTACAACGCTAGCTTGCCGAGCCATCCTGTAGATGGAGAGATGGTCTAGATTCTAATCTAGTACAACAAATCATTCACATTATTATTTACTATTTAATCATACAATACAAACAATTAAAGCTATAATATTTTCTCCCATTATTACATATATTTTTATGTGCTTGTGAAGCAACTTGTGATTTTTATTTAGAGAGGTGCTTTATAAAAAAACAGGTTCTTGTTCTACTCTAAAAATGTATGGAGGAAATCTGAAGGTAGAAACGGCTTTAAAATGTATTAAATAACAAATTCTGCTCACAGGTTTCCCTGCATCACCGCGGCCGGCTGGCTGTACGATTTTCCTCACTAAACTGCTGTAAAGCCTGGCGTACGCCGCGGTCAGCTCCGTGAGAGAGACGCACGGGCGTTAGAAGAGACACGTTAGCCTGTTTGAATTAACGTTTGCCGTCAGAAACATTCAGACCATTTTTAAAAGAGCAGTTGAGCTTTCAAGTCACCTAAAGCGCGCGACTCGGCACTCGCGCTGATGAAGCATAAACCGAGCTTTAGAAGCGGTGCTCGCTGCAGAACCACAAAGGCGGAGCTGCACCAGAGTCAGCCCCGCCCATTCCACCAGAGTCAGTCCAATTCCTTCCAGTTGTCAGACTTTCTGGGACCGAAGAGGGTGTTATAGCTAATATCATCTAAAATGCAAGACTGAGGACGGAGTTGAGAGGTTACTTGAACCGTTTTTGTAAAGGTTCCATATAATTTTTCGTTTTGGGACATATTCGGGCTTTGTCACGTAGCAAGTTACATTTATCTTGCTTAACTGGAGCATAGACGATAGCATTACCAGTTGTAAAGTAGTAACAGCCGTAATTCATGTGGGTCAGGTTAGTTTGTGATAAAATAAAAAATAAAACAAAAACAGAAGAAGTCAGTGAGCTAGGCTGTTTGCGTGAGTGGGCGGGGCTGACTGGTGCAGCTCCGCCTTCGTGGTTCTGCAGCGAGCACCCTCTCATTCAGCCTGAACCTGCTGATGTGGGAGGAGTCTCTCTCTCACCCACTCCACTACATTTTCTCTCCCTCTCTCTCATTCACCTACGGCACCATTATTGTCGGCTCTAGCAGCGCTGTGTGTGGAAAAACAACCTGCAACTCTG
The DNA here is from genome assembly GCF_043380555.1 of Nothobranchius furzeri. Lineage (NCBI taxonomy): Eukaryota > Metazoa > Chordata > Actinopteri > Cyprinodontiformes > Nothobranchiidae > Nothobranchius > Nothobranchius furzeri. The sequence goes on from NC_091742.1 coordinate 29,514,242, forward strand.
GCAGCAGTCGCCCCCTCCCCCGCGCCGGCTGTTGCCACCACCATAACACACGGGAAAACCCTGGACGTTAAAAAACTTACACAACAGATCCTGGATCAGTCAAAATCGCAAAAACCGCAGCTTTGACGGTCACTCGATCGTGCTGTTTGAAATCCCGATTTGGGTCCTAAAACGACAGATCGTTCAGCCCTAAGTCGGAGGATGGATTTGACCATACAGGCTGAAACTAGCTGAAGTATTAAATCTATCTGCATGCACACCAGCCACCACACGGGCCGGCTCAGGTATTCATTAGATCCAGAAGCACCAAGGATGCTAAACGGAAGTGTGAGCCTAAACAAACCCCTGACGTAACTGACTGAGCATCATCCGTCAGTAAAGTTTACTCTGAACAGTCCTCTGTAATCTCAGTGTGACGTACAGAGCAGCACTTTATTTATTTCACCAGGTGATACGGTTTAGAAATCGTTCTCATTTACAACAAGAACCGGGCCAAGCGGCAGCAGCAAGAGCAGAACCTATGAAAACAGGATACAGCAGATTAAAGACACTCCCAAAGCTACGTGAACATGAGCACCAACACCAATGAGTCGGGAGCGATCAGGCAGCCCGACTCACTTGGATCAGAAACTGTTGATCAAATTTAGTTACTGAAGGACGATAATGTGGTGAGTTTTAGTGATTTTTGCAGCTCGTGCCAGTCATACCCTGACGTAGCCTGATGGCTGCATGTCAGTGAGATCGGGCTGTTGTTTAAACGTCCATCTTCCAGTAAAACAACAAGAAAAGAAAAGAGCAGGAAGGAGCACACATCTCTCCAGCTGCTCCTGTGTGCCTTCTCAGACCCACTGTTTGAGTTCCCAGGAGTTGGGAACAACACACTTCCAGGTCACCTACCTACTCATTACCAAAGGTCATCCTGCAGGAACACAATGCTGACCTCTCCAGCCAAAGGTCACCCCCAAAGGGGGGGGGGGATGGAGAAGAATCAGAGAGCGAGAGCAAGTTAGAATAAAGAAAGACGCGAAGAAGGTCGTTTCAAATTTTATTGAATCTCTATGTTGGGACTGGTCCTATTAGCACCAGCAACTGGGAAGGCAATGATCTCAGTCGGTTTTGGCATTTCTCAGACACATCAGCCCCCTCCTTAAAGCTCCCAGAGGAAGTGTGTCCCATGCCCCCACCACAAGGTATCCACCAGAGTTTGGCATTTGGCACTGGCCGGAGCAAATGCCTACACATGGCATTGCTCACAGCAAGCTCATTAGCTCTGACCCGCTGTTCTGTTCACTCAAACCAGACTAACGACGTGATCGGGTGGGGGAGGGGGGGTCTCTGGGCAAGACAGAGCACAAGTTCATTCATTCTTCCTGTTTTTATCCAAGAAATTAGAATACAGAGGCAGTGTACACAAGGGCACGTTCTGGTTACGAGCAGCCATGACGCTGACGGGGTTGAGTGTGCCGAGGGCTTACGTCTGGTTCTTGTAGTAATGCTTCTGAAGTTCTGACAGTGTCCCTTTTAACAAAGCAAAGACCCGTTTCCTCGTCATCCTCGCTGTTCCTACCCCGTCCTTTATCCTTTAGCTCTCTCCTTCAAGACCCTGCGAAAACTCCCAATTACCAGGAACCTGAGCCGGGCTAAGAGCTGGACATGAACTTGGAATATGCAAAACACAGGCGCCCTTAGCGTGAGCCATGCTGGACTGTGACTGAATGCGTCAGCAGGTCGTTAAACCCACATTTCTTAAACATCAATGTAATTATGAAAGTTTTATGTGGAGGTCTTTCCGGACTAGGGGCTGAATGGCAACGAGAGCAGGAAGGAAAGGGTGCTGCCAGCATTACGCTCCACCAACAGAACCTCATGTTCCAGCCAGCAAGTGCAGAACACGTCCAGCTGTCGTCCATCAGCCGCTCTAACAGAAGAGGAAAAACAACGTCTGGAAGAAAGAAACACCTGCAGCAGGGTGCCAGCAAACCTTTACTGGTCCCATAGCTCCTGGTGATCCGCTCTATAAAGCTGTTATTAGCTACAGTAGCCGGCCAAAGAGCCACCTGAACAGAACCCCGAAGGGCAAGCTGCTGTGGCCTTCAGGCTCTGGGAGTGTGATGTTGGCCCCAGTGATGATTACAGAAACAAAGAAAGATCTGTTGGTTTAATAAAAGAGGAAACAGGCAGGATGTTTGGGAAGAAGGCATTACCACGAAGCTGCCATTTATTTTAGGGATTCGTTGGAATCAGGAGAAATGACTCCTGGTTACTGCGCTATTAGGTGGTCATCAACCAAGACTAAGTCCATTGTGCTTCGGTGCTCGGAAAAGTCTTAAACAAGACGCAGATGTGAATTCAGGGCCTGCGCCAGGCCTTTAGTCAACGATGAACTCTTATAGTTTGTTTGCTGTTGCAATAAATTCAGAACAAGACCATCGGTGACGGGCAAGGTCTAAACTGTAAATCACTAGTGCCAGGGTAACGGCGACTTTAACCCTGACCTGGCTGCTCAATAAACCAGAATGTGGTCGACCCCAAAGACATTAACGCCACAAATCATCATTAAGTCTGCTAAATGAAGCAGCAGGGCCGAGCTACAGCCCAGAGAGGTCTGTAAAGGCGCCGTGCTGAAGGTACGAGAGCGGGTGGTTCTGCTCAGCCCAGTCTGCTGGAGGACTGTTGACACGTGATGGGGCCCAGACCCAGGAGCAGTCTAGGAGGAGCCCACGAGGGAGTGAACTGTACAGTATTCCTGTATGTGTGTTGTCCATTAAAATAAACTCCATCATTAATAACCACAAATCATTACCGCCTTCATCTATGGGAAGCACGTTTAGCAATAGCTATTCTTTTAGTGTTCACGTGCAGCTTAATGCAGGGAAAGGCGTGAACCACGTCACAGCTACCCGTTCACCCCGTTAGGCTGTTTAGTGTCAGAATAAATGATTTATATGTAAAGACCATGTGATCTAGTTGGAAATCATGATCATTTGTGACTACGGGGGGAGAAGCAACAACGGATCTGAAGCTTGAGCCCTTCTTCCCAGCGGCGGAGTGTAAAGTAAGAGCGGCGTTTCACCCACAAGTTCCCTTCCACCCGAGAGCGTTCCAGATGCGTACGGAGCCTCGGTAGACCACAGGGAGCCCACCGCCTACTGCACACAGGAAACTAAAGCGGCGTGGAGCGGCAGCGCGAAGGTTTACTCGTGACGATCACGGCACAAGTGTACACCTGAAGAGTCTCAGCAGCGAAGCGGCTTCTCTGCCGCGCTCCTCGCTCGACTAGCGAGGTCACACAATCCCTCAAGAATTACGCTAACATCCTCGCTCGCCTAGCGAGGTCACACAATCCCTCAAGAATTACGCTAACATCCTCGCTCGACTAGCGAGATCACACAATCCCTCAAGAATTACGCTAACATCCTCGCTCGACTAGCGAGATCACAAAATCCCTCAAGATTTACGCTAACATCCTCGCTCGACTAGCGAGGTCACACAATCCCTCAAGAATTACGCTAACATCCTCGCTCGACTAGCGAGATCACACAATCCCTCAAGAATTACGCTAACATCCTCGCTCGACTAGCGAGATCACAAAATCCCTCAAGAATTACGCTAACATCCTCGCTCGACTAGCGAGGTCACACAATCCCTCAAGAATTACGCTAACATCCTCGCTCGACTAGCGAGGTCACACAATCCCTCAAGAATTACGCTAACATCCTCGCTCGACTAGCGAGATCACAAAATCCCTCAAGAATTACGCTAACATCCTCGCTCGACTAGCGAGGTCACACAATCCCTCAAGATTTACGCTAACATCCTCGCTCGACTAGCGAGGTCACAAAATCCCTCAAGAATTACGCTAACATCCTCGCTCGACTAGCGAGGTCACACAATCCCTCAAGAATTACGCTAACATCCTCGCTCGACTAGCGAGATCACACAATCCCTCAAGAATTACGCTAACATCCTCGCTCGACTAGCGAGGTCACACAATCCCTCATGAATTACGCTAACATCCTCGCTCGACTAGCGAGGTCACAAAATCCCTCAAGAATTACGCTAACATCCTCGCTCGACTAGCGAGGTCACACAATCCCTCAAGATTTACGCTAACATCCTCGCTCGATTAGCGAGGTCACAAAATCCCTCAAGAATTACGCTAACATCCTCGCTCGACTAGCGAGGTCACACAATCCCTCAAGAATTACGCTAACATCCTCGCTCGACTAGCGAGATCACACAATCCCTCAAGAATTACGCTAACATCCTCGCTCGACTAGCGAGGTCACACAATCCCTCATGAATTACGCTAACATCCTCGCTCGACTAGCGAGGTCACAAAATCCCTCAAGAATTACGCTAACATCCTCGCTCGACTAGCGAGGTCACACAATCCCTCAAGAATTACGCTAACATCCTCGCTCGACTAGCGAGGTCACAAAATCCCTCAAGAATTACGCTAACATCCTCGCTCGACTAGCGAGGTCACACAATCCCTCAAGAATTACGCTAACATCCTCGCTCGACTAGCGAGATCACACAATCCCTCAAGAATTACGCTAACATCCTCGCTCGACTAGCGAGGTCACACAATCCCTCAAGAATTACGCTAACATCCTCGCTCGCCTAGCGAGGTCACACAATCCCTCAAGAATTACGCTAACATCCTCGCTCGACTAGCGAGATCACACAATCCCTCAAGAATTACGCTAACATCCTCGCTCGACTAGCGAGATCACACAATCCCTCAAGAATTACGCTAACATCCTCGCTCGACTAGCGAGATCACAAAATCCCTCAAGAATTACGCTAACATCCTCGCTCGACTAGCGAGATCACACAATCCCTCAAGATTTACGCTAACATCCTCGCTCGACTAGCGAGGTCACAAAATCCCTCAAGAATTACGCTAACATCCTCGCTCGACTAGCGAGGTCACACAATCCCTCAAGAATTACGCTAACATCCTCGCTCGACTAGCGAGGTCACAAAATCCCTCAAGAATTACGCTAACATCCTCGCTCGACTAGCGAGATCACACAATCCCTCAAGAATTACGCTAACATCCTCGCTCGACTAGCAAGGTCACACAATCCCTCAAGAATTACGCTAACATCCTCGCTCGACTAGCGAGATCACACAATCCCTCAAGATTTACGCTAACATCCTCGCTCGACTACCGAGGTCACAAAATCCCTCAAGAATTACGCTAACATCCTCGCTCGACTAGCGAGATCACAAAATCCCTCAAGAATTACGCTAACATCCTCGCTCGACTAGCGAGATCACACAATCCCTCAAGAATTACGCTAACATCCTCGCTCGACTAGCGAGATCACAAAATCCCTCAAGAATTATGCTAACATCCTCGCTCGACTAGCGAGATCACACAATCCCCCGAGACTTCAAAGGTTACGGTTTGTTCATGCAATACGCCGTTAAGCCAAAAGAAGGAAATCACGTTTCATATCGGATTTTGATGTCGTATTCGATGTTGTTGTTGTTGTTGTTCCTCTCCACTGCCAGGAATAAATCCATGAAAACACACCGCTGCACTTCTGGAATGACGCTGTGAGCAAATAAGCCGTTAGGTCACACGTAAGCTTCACATATATGAAACTGCATCGCTACAATACTTTTATTTTGAAAATTACCAGGGATTTTACACTGAAACCGTGTGTGATTTCCTGTCTCGCCCTTTGTTAACTGTGGTAATTGACTCATCCCAGAGGCGGCTCACGGAACAAGTAGAACCTGACCCTATCTGCAGCCGCGCGGCGTCTGCGCACGGCTGCTTTGTTACGCTCCACACATCATAACGGATTCTGTTTGAAGTGGAGCCGTTTCGCTGCCGTTCCGAACGGGGCTAAACCCCAGATCGCACACACGTTATACTTCTATTTAAATGAAAAGTAATGACGTGTGTTTCGACCACACCAGTCACGTACTTTGAGATGTATCAGCTAGTAAAAGTTGGTAATTAGCATGACTGCAAATCAGACATCGGTACATCGCACATATGACGTCACCACAGAATCTCCTCCCCTTCGTTTAGCGTAGATGCTACTTAGCACATGGCCAGATACATGGAAGCCGTTTCCTCCTGAAGGAAGGGTTTGAATTTACAGCCTTTTTCCCTCCGATTTTCTCCAGGTCTGCTTCGATGACGTCACTTTGGTTTCTGGGTTTGGGTTTTTTCTAGACATAAGTGGTGAGAAAATCAAATAACTTTGACTAAATGTCTGCTGATCATGGAAGTGGTCTAGAAATGGCTTCTAAAGACTTTTCCAACTTGTGTCGGTCTACTATCCTGCTTCCCAAGATCATCGCTGGATTCCTGGACTTCACCGTTATTCTCAGTGACGGACGGTATAAAAAGTTTGGTCAAAAACATCCTTAAGATGCTGCAAAAGACACTAAAAAGATGCCGATCACCAACAGGACCTTGGCCTCTCTGAGTTAAATCACTTCCTGAAAGCTTCAGAACCACCCACATCAGAGTCGGGGCGACACATGAGCATCTCTGGCCTTTACCTACAAATGTGTGTGGGAATAGAAAAAAAACACTGGTTGTGTTTTTTAAACATCTCGTTACTAATATTCTGTGTGTGATGGAATTTGAGCAGGTTTGTGTGTTGACCTGACACACACACGCACGCACGCACGCACGCACACACACACGCACACGCACACACACACACACACACACACACACACACACACACACACACACACACACACACACACACACACACACACACACACACACACACACACACACACACACACACACACACACACACACACACACACACACACACACACACACACACACACACACACACACACACACACACACACACACACACACACACACA
>NC_091742.1:29526119-29571119 GCF_043380555.1 Nothobranchius furzeri
GTATGTACTATATGGGAGTGTGAGCACGCAGGTGCGTTGGTATAACTTTATCATCCTGGCATGGTTAGTAGTAAGCATGCTTCTCATCAACCTTGATGCCCTCAGAGGAAACTACCGAACTGAGAAAGTAAAATATCAGGAATTCAGTGGGTCAGTAAACAAAAACCCAGCTGTTAACTAAAGAAAATACCATAAAGGTGAGGTATAGCAACTTGAAAACGCCTTTCAAGCATTTCGAAAAATATATATATTTTAAGGTCCAGCCCCCTTTTATCATGCTTGGAGTTCACATCGGAAAAAACGTGTGTTGAGTGCAAAAGAACCAAACAAGTTGCAGAGGTCATAAACGCGGTTGGGACAGACGAGAGGTTCCTGTCAGAAATAAATAAAAGGTTGAATCTGATCAATCGTGGAGTAACAAGGTATCGTCCACATTTTACATTTAAGGAGTCGTTCTGTTTGGAGTTTGTTTTATTTGAAAATGAGAGTGCAGCCTCTTCTTGCTGTCATTCAGTCAGGTTACCTTGGCAACGCGTGTGTGATAGGGAGCCTAAGTCTACTTCCGCATCGCGGGTCCCCGGAAGAACGAAAAAATGAACGTCAACAGGGCAAAAAACTCTATTTTCTAATCCGCTTTGCCTCACGCCCTGGATCACACATGTTGTACTGCAATTTCAATGAAAAGTAATGATGGTGTTTCGACCACGCCAGTCACGTACTTTCAGATTTATTAGCTTGTAAAAGTTCGTAATTAGCATGGCTACACACCAGAGATCGGCACGTGGCATATGTGACGTCACCACATAATCTCCTCTCCCCTAGCGTAGCTGCTACTCACCACATGACCAGATTCATGGTGGTTCTGTCCTCCTGTGGGAAGTTTGCTGAATTTACTGCCCTTTTCCCTCAGTTTTCTCCGTGTCTGGTACGATGACGTCACTTTCGTGAAGCGCATTTGTAGTCCTGGACTTATTTTCACACAAAACCTAAAATAGTGTTTCCACCCGTTCAAAAATCAGCGCGTTCTTGGTATCAAAATGTGTCTTTAAAGTTCACGGGCATCATGTGTGAAATCCAAGGCACAAAACAAGCGGAATTAGAAAATAGCGTTTTTAGCCCCGTTGACTTGCGTTCATTTTTTCGTTCTTCCGGGGACCGATGGTGCGGAAGTAGGTGGGCGTGGCTTAGGCTCCCTATTGTGGAGATTTTGTAGTCATGAGGGGTGGGACTAGCCAGCTCGAAAATAACAATCAGAAAAAAGGCGGAAATGCCGACTGTACTGCACGTTGCTGTAGTTTTTAGCTGTAGTCAAAAATGGCTTCTGGAAACGGCGCAAACGTGTTTCTGTAGAAGAAAGGCTTTTAGCGCTGCTGCTTCTTGTTGTGGTTTTAAAGACATGTTCGAGTCATTCAGAACAATGGAAGAAACTGAGCGTTATGGTGTGTGACGTACGCTGCTCAGCGCTGATTGGCTCGGTTAGAATTCGAAAGGGGTGGGGTTATTTGAATAGAAGAGTTCCCAGACACATAATTCCCATAAGGAAGCATGGGGCTGGCAGGTCAGGATAGAGATAGTGAGGAAAAAGTGGCTTTGAAAAACATCCGGCCAGTCTGCCTCGGAGATGCAGGGAAAACTGTGCCTTGTTGTTATTTAATCCATTTGAAAGCCATGTTTACCTTCAGTTTTACTCCTTGCTATTTTGGAGTTGACCAAGAACATGTTTTTATAAAGCACCTCTCTAGATGAAAATCACGAGCTTCACAAGCACATTCAAGTATCTTTCCAGAGTTTTCCCCATTCAGAAATGATGTATGGTTTTTCAGAAATCCGTAAAAGTGATTATCTTATCATGTACTGTGAAATTATGTAAGTAATACGTCTTTTTTTGTTAAGCACGCCCCCTGCCCCGCAGAGCTCCGTGCTATAGGAAACTGAGCGCTGACCAGAACTAACCAGTAGCGTTAGACTACCGCTTACCTGCTTCAAATCTAAGGAGCACCTTGGCTGATGCAGAGTTGATGAACTTTTCACAGACAAGCCTTTAAGATATAAATAAACACAACACGACATGAGAATAATACTTGTAAAACAATGTGTTTTATCTGTATGTCGGCTACAGAAACGCATTAATAAACTAGAAACGTGAAGTCGCCATCTTAAAAAAACGGTTCCAGAGATAGTTATCGTCCATTTATCATTATCAAAGTGAAATCCTCAATATATCGTGATACTGATTTTAGGCCCTATCGCCCAGCCCTGGGTCACGGGTGTGTTAACACCAATGATGTGACACGGCTGTTTTCCCACCCAAATATTTATTTACTGGGTGAAATGTTTGGTGGATGAGGAACCCGCATGGACGACTGAGACCTTCGGTACTGTGGTTCCCCCGTTCTACCACTAGTTGCTGTCCGTACACATGGTCAGAGCTGTTCTTATATTTAGGAACATTTCTACACACAAATACAAACTGGTAAATACCACACAACGTTCCTACTCACACAGTATGCACAGTAAACGTGATAAATGAGGGCCCCGGTGTTTGTACGGGACTCTACACACAAGAACGTGACGTCTAAACTCCACTCAGTACTTCACATCTTTTGTCCAGAAACACTTCTACAAGACAGGCGTGTGATCTGACAGGAAAGTATCAGAGTATAAAACTGGACAAGTGTTTTAAAAGTGCCATTGTTCTGGCGTTGATGCAGAGGAGAAGAAACACCAGTTTTCCATCTGTAACCATTGAGGGACACTTTTCCATCCATGCTGCCTCTTTGTGCTCGTACAGGCACTCCGAGCTGCATCACTGGTCTCCACGGTGTCAGGGGGTTCAAAAGGCTCCGGCACTAAATGTAGACATCGAGTAACACTAAAGGTTTTATAACAACAGCCAACTGGAAACAGATCTTTTATGGGAAGAAAAGCTCTAATGTCTTCAAATGTCAAACGAGAGATTTGACGAATGACTCTGTGGGCACAAAAAGACAAAATGTCCTTTACTTGAAAGTCTCGTCTCCATCCTGTCCATGTTCAGGTTGTGGGACTGTACTGGTTCTCAGATGATTTCACTCACTGTTCACACGACTAAACCATCGCACATCACCCCCTCACCCTCTGAAACAGGCAAACAAATGGAGACGAGGTGGAAACACACCGGTTGTTAATATCGGCCCAGTTTTATTTATCGAACCGATTACGCTCAGTTAAAATATGACCAACATCGGCCGATACCGATATTGATGCCGATATATTGTCCATCCCTAACAAAACAATCAGAAATGTGAACAGGGACACCCGGGTCTCAGCCGAGGTGAGTGCTGCTCTCTGACTCGTCTGTAACTTGGACGTTTTGGTTTCATTTGTGAGAAATATTAGTCGCTGCAGAGAGACGAGCAGCAGTGAAAACGGTGTTAAACTATTGATTTCCACACACGCCCTAATGACTGTTATTAGGGAGCATCCCGGGACTCGGCAGATGACTGAAAACATGCCCACAGTCAGAATGAAGGTATGAATTAGTGACCAGCTGGTCCTGAGTGGAAACGTCCCACGACTGGACTCAGAGATGCAGATTTTTCTAACTTTTGCACACGAGGGATTAGACGGCGTTCAGAACGAGTTCATGTAGTAAATGGAATGACTCAGCAGCATATATTCCAGTAAAATAGCATTTATTATCCACAGAACACGAACATCAAATCAAATCTGAGCTTCCATCTGTGGTTAATATTCTCTCTAACTCAAACGAGCCCAGCAGAACTCGCTGAGGAGAACGGGCCAGCGTTCAAAGACGTTCCCATGTTTCTGATCCGTCTCTGGGGCTGGTCCACCTGAACCACATTAATACTTTTCCCCTTTTTCCATGCCCGTTATTCCCCCTATAGGAAAACTCTGGAAGCTACTGCTGGTTAGCGAAGCTCAGGCTGTCATATATTACAGTGATCCACTCTGACAACTCTATCCACCACAACCTCCACCTCGCTGCCCCTTTGTGTGTGTGTGTGTGTGGGGGGGGGGGCAAATAGTGGCACTAATACGCAACACCTGCTGCTTTTCAGGATCTATCAGTACACCTAATATACCAGCAGTGGCAGCTGTGGTGCCGATATGGAAAACCTCTGTTTAGGTGATCTGAAACAAGGGGGCGTCTTCTGGTCTCCGAGTCCAACAGTGCCGAGTCCAGAACCCATAATGTCTCACATGTGGTTTTTGAGGAGCACCAGAGTCTGTCAATTTCTTTAATCTTAATCCCAGGAAAGGGAGAAAAAAGAGACAATCAGCCTGCCTGCTTTCCATTCCAGGGCTCATAAATCTGCTGAGACAGGAGCCGATGTAATGGACGACCTGACAGGATCCATACTTCTGCCTGCCGGGGCTCCAACCCGCCTGCTGTCACCCTAACCCACGCCAGACCCATCTGGGTCAGCACTCCGCTTCAGGTTCAGGCGGCAGACCACGGAAGACTCGGAGCTCTAAGGAAAACCACAAGCAGTCCATCAGGAACCACGTACCAGCTCTAGTACATTTTACTTTGGTACTTTTGTGAGACGGAAAACGGGATCAGATTCACCACAAACTAACAACACACACACACACACACACACACACACACACACACACACACACACACACACACACACACACACACACACACACACAACTCTACTAACAGTTACAAAGTTTGGCAGTTCACATTTTAAAGCCACTGCAAACACTTGTTTACATCAGCAGGCGGCAGCGTTGGTGATTAATACCTACGAGGTGAAATTATGAGACCCTACAATCAATATAAACTGGCTGTACTTGTAGAGCGCCTTCTAGCAATCTGCATCCCCCCAAGGCACTTTACAACACAATCAGACACTCATCCATACACACACACACATTCACAAGCTGGTGGTGATGAGCTACATGGTAGCCACAGCGCCCTGAGGCACACTGACAGAGGCAAAGCTGCCAAACAGGCGCCACCGGTCCCTCCAACCACCACCAGCAGGCAAGGTGAGCTAGGTGTCTTGCTCAAGGACACAACGACAGTGACAGACTGAGCAGGACTCGATCCCACAACCCTCCAATAAGAGACAGGCACTTATTCTACCACCATCGTATACCAATAAAATCATTAAATATTTTACATCAGACTTATTTAGGATAAGCATCAAAGACGTATATTTTTAGTGCCAAGATCAATCTAATGAACAGAGAACTCTTCTACGGGAGCCCAGAGGTCCAAACCTGAAGTGCATAAACAGAACATGTGTGCAAGAAGTCACATAACTGAGCATTTGGGAGTCTTACTGGGTATAATGGAGGTGCTTTAGTAGACACATCATGTGCTACCACAGGGTTTTGCCCTCGATCTGCCAACTTTACTTACATTATTTAAGTGTCACAAAGTCATTTAAATAATAGTTGTATGTCTGTTACATTGCTTTGTGGTTGTGACATAAAAAACAAGCTTTAGTTTTGGTGTAACAACAATCATGGAGACTGGGTGAGCCGCTAAGCTAGCGCTGTGCTTCTACTTCAATTTAGCCTCGGAGCAATCACAAAAACAACTAAATGATCAACAAAACAACTCTTGTTATATCAAATCATTCATCACATTCTGCTTTGCAAGCATTGCTTTTGTCTTTCGCTCCAAAGGACGACTCGACACAAGTCACACCTACTGGTTTACCATTTTTATGTCAATCGTCTCCAAGTCGTCTCAAACTGTTGCAGATCTGTGATTTTTAGCCAACGTTCAGTTTCACTTCTGTTACCGATACAGACTTGTACATTTCTGAAGAGTACTCCGCCGGTTCCCTCGTGCCAAATCAGAACCTTTGAAATCAGATTCCTGGGTCGTATTTCATCCTTCAGTCCCATACAACTCTCAATCCCAAAGCCTGACAGGCCTGATAGTGAGTGGCTTTGTCCCCCTTTAGGTGCAGGACGCCTCACACTCCTGAGTTTTCCGTGCATCCGTCCAGCCAACCTGTCAGCGCCGGGCCACACAAATCCGAGCTTTGTAGCGGTTTCTAGTCTCCACAAAGACAGACAGAGATTCGTCATGCTGGTGCCACAGGGGTCCGTGAGATCCGCCACCGTCCCCGTCCTTCTGCTCCACATCAAAGGCGGCAGAGCATCCGTTTGAGTTATAGCCAGCAAGTGTGCAGTCCTGCTACTGGTGGCACCCAGAACCCAACACGATTAACCCCTGTGCCACCCCGATGAGGCAAAGCAGAGATCCAGCTCACCGCGAGGCCGGATAAATGACTAAACCAGCAAGGAGACATGAGTGACCTGAGCAGAGGCCAGCGGTGGTGTCAGGCTGGCTGACAGCTCTACTCCTCCTCTGATCCAACACAGCTGAACACCAAGAATGTTCTAGCGAGCATGCTGATGTCCCCAGAAACGCAGCTGGGTGGTCCTTTACTGCAGTGACTGAACGACACCCGGATCATCGTTTCCCAAACCTTCCAGCATCCCCTCTTTCCTCTACCTCACTGGTCACGGATCCACCCTGCCTTCAGGCTGCTGGTGGTGTAACGGTGGAGGTGGGGAGGTGTTCATGTCCCACGTTAGAACCCTCAGTCCCGCCTGAGCCCGGTTTAACCCCACAGCCTACCCGAGCATTCTGCTGACCATGTCCATACTTTCATGGACCCATCTGCTGATGCTACGTCCAGCAGGATCATGCACCGTGTCACAAAGCTCAGATCATCTCTAACTGGTTTCTAGAACATGACCGTGAGTTCACTGGACTCCAACAGCCTCCACAGTCACCAGGTCCAGTCCAGAACCTTTGGTATGTGGTGGAACAGGAGGCCTCCTCGTGGATGGACCAGAACCTCTCAGGACCAGATTATTGGATCTAAGACATGAAAATGAATACAGCTCTGAAGGCAAAAGGGTCCGACCTGATAGTGGGCCGGGGAGTGCACGAGCACGGTGAGCTAAAGGAATACACCGAGACAGAAAACAGCAGTTCGCTTCACGGATGCTGGCAAACTTGACAGGAAAGAACGGTCGTCGGAGCAAACGGGCCCGGAGCTGCTGAAACGCAGCGATTCCAGCATCGAGGCTGATTTGGAACCAGAACCAAAGGCCCACCAAGATAGCGCCATGAGGAACGTGTGCCCAGATGTAGACAAGGGCCAAAATGAGACAGCAAGCAGCTGTTCCAGACAGCTGTCCAGGCCAGTTGTTCAGAGAAGGCCAGGGTGAGGAATGTAGGGGGGGGGGGGGGGGTATGAGACAGATCTGGTTCTCTTCAAGATAACAAGATAACGTTTGCTTCCAAAGCACGAGTCCACTTTGAAGACTCTCTTTTGCATTTCACTAAATAACTGAAGCACAAAGTCAGAGAAAGGTTGACTGATTACTGCAGTAAAGCGTCCTCCTCATCAGCTGAGAGGTAGCAAGCGTCTCCGTAGGACGGCTTCCAGCCAATCAGCAACCAGTCATGTTCACATGGTTGCTTTTCTAAACAGATCAGATCAGCATGTCCTGCTGGACCAACTCGACCAAGTGTGGAGGGGAATAAGAAGAACAGCAGTGACCCCTAGTGGCTTCTTCTGAGACATGCAAGCATCCGGAGGTGGAGAAACAGAAAAGCCGCTTCAGGCCGCTTTTAAACTCAGAGACAAAACAAGGGACAAGCTCTGTTTACTCACAGTAAAGTGTTTTTATCTCTGATGGTACGGATGAGTCTGCCTGGCTGCTTCCAACCAACAACTTGTTTTTATTTAAAAAGAAAAATGAACATTTTTGCTAAAATCTTTACAATAAAGAACTGAACTGTGCCTGAAACTCCAACAGCATCTCTGTAAAAACATACACTGAGACAACGGGTCTTCTTTTAATCGTAGAAGTAGTGTGAAGAGACCCAAGATGGAAAACGGTCGCCATGGTAACATCACATCCAGGTCTCTCACTCACTAACAGTCACCCTAACGAGACGCGGACCAAAAGGTAAGCTCTGGACGGAACGGCCGCTGTGTGAAAACTAACAGTAGCATCTGTGAGAGTTCCCGGTGGTCACACTCAAGGGTTGTTGCTTTTCCAGTGATGACGGAGAAATGTGGCGAGTAAAAAAGGCCTTAAGCTTGAATGATGAGTAACGCTGAAGTCTACTGGGGCGTGAACTCTGCAGTCTCAGGGGATTTGAGAGAAAACCATCAGTCCTGCAGAAACGAGAGACTCGGCAGGTGGAAGAAGAGAACACGGTATCAGGTATACTACGTATTTGTACTAAAACAATGTGGACGTAAGAGGAGTGTGACATCATCAACCAGGTGTTCAGCATCCAATGGAAAACTCCCAAAACATTAAACACCAGTAAAGACTTTAAAACACCAGTTCAGTCCACCTAAAGTCCAACTTTCTGTCATCTTTTCTACTCTGGTCTACCTGAGCCTTAAGTGGGCGGGGCTTTCCCACCTGGATGACCACCATCTCTTTTTCCTGTTTGTTGGTGCTTTGTCCACTTTCTTTCTGCGTTACATGACGTAACAATACCCCAAATCACAGCGCACCTGCTTGACCAACAGCCTTTCAGGTGTAGTTAGCGTGGTTTTTCATAGCTAAAGGGCACAAAAAGGACAATAAATGTGACAGATTTGTAAACAGGGAGGATGCACGGGCACCATGTCATCAAAACAAACTGAATAACTTCATGTGGTACTGAGCGCTGCTCTCGGTCTGCTGGATTACACTAAAACAAACACTTTCCTGGGATTAAACCCACAGCTTGTCTCGGTTCCTTTTCCCATTTCCTCTGAAACTCTGATGTGTTCACCAGTACCTGCCTCACCAGGACAGCTTCGGCCTGGACTCAATCACCGCTGACCCGGTCCGGTCACAAGCCCTGAACACACCTCATACTCGGACCCAGTCTCTCACCACCCGAGCGGTCCTTTTGACTCGGAACATTCGTGTGTTTGACCCAGAAACCAGCCCAGCGAACCGAGGCTAAGTTAATGTTAGCATGGTGCTAGCAGCCAGCTAGCCTGGCTGACCCAAACAAACAGCTGGCTAACTCGTTTAGCGCCCGAGCTCATACTCACACAGGCGGCAGGACTCCCGCAGGAAACTCCGGGACAGTGCTCCTAGTTTTAGACCCAGGCTGGGTGCTTCCAGTATCCCATCCTCGGAGACATGCTGGTGGGCAGCTGGGCGCTGGAGGGATCCAGGGGAGACAACCAGAGGCTGGGGGAGCTAGCAGCCACACACACAGCCTTCTCCTGTCCCACTGAGGGCACGGGCTCCAACAGGGACTGTTAGCACCCACACCTGGTTTTAACTGCTGTGTTCTTTTCCTGTGTGCTCACCTGGGTAGATACATATACTCCATTACATTACTACAGCTGAGTGTTTGTCCAGCAGGTTATTTACAGTTAGCTCAACTAGCTTAGCTGATGAGGATGAGGAGGATCATGCCCATAAAAACAAACATTGTTTGAAAAAATGAGGGCAACATGGAAATTTTTAGATTAAAGTGTATTTTTAAAAATTAACACACTCCTTCAATAAGGATAGCAAATGGACAAAGCAAAAATAAGAAAAGAGTTAGCCCTGTCAGTAGTTTTCTTTTTGTTGGTTTGCTTGTGTGTCGTCACATCTACCTGCCAACGATCACCTGTGTAAATACAAAACACATGAAAAGCTTTCCAACGCCACCCCACGGTTCAGAACATGTCTCAAATACTTTATCTGACTGTGATGCGATGTGGGGCGGGGCATGCAGCCCCGGTGTGCAGCTGGACTGACCCAGGTGCAGCGATGACGACACGGTGTAGTGATGGGAATTCCGGCTCTTTTAAGAGAGCCGGTTCTTTTGGCTCAGCTCACCAAAAAGAGCCGGCTCTTTCGGCTCCCTAGTGGCTCCTCAGATTTTCTGTTGCGTAGAGTCCATTTATAACCAAAATAATGCTAAACTATATGTAAAATAATTTACTAATGTAAAAAATGCTATATTTCAAATATTTATCATTTATTTGGATTTATTTTTCTGGAACACTAAGAAACTCTCAACTTTCCGGCTGCTGTCGCTCGTTTTCTCACCGTCTTCGTCACTCTCTCCTCCCTCACCTTTTTCCTCCTCTTCCCTCTCGTCTCCCTTCGCCCGCATGTGCTCTGCTGTGTGTCTGAGTCTGATCCTCCCTCTTCCCCGTCCCTACGGCTCTGTGTGTGGACAGTCTGGACACGCAGTTACACATGTTGGCCTGTAGCTTTCACCAAAGCAAGAGGGGAGGGGACGGCTCCCATCGTGCACTTCTAAGAGCCGGCTCTTAGAGCCAGTTCGTTCGCGACTGACACATCACTATGGCAGAGGGAGTGACTGTTTCGAGCTGCTGGACGCGGTACTCGGGCGATGGGGGGAGGCGTCGACCGCAGCTGGATGGGGCTCCGTTGATTTTTCCTGTCTCCTGTTCATTTTCTCTCTCCCTTTCCTTGCATTTTTTGTCACAAATTTTATTTTTTTCTCATTTTAATCATATGTTTAGTAATTTTTAGAAAAAAAATTATATTTAATTTTGTTGTTTTTATGACGCACCTTATCACTTTTGTCTTGAGAGATAGAGAAGATTGTTTTCTTTCTTTTATATATATATATATATATATATATATATATATATATATATATATATATATATATAAATTAAATAAAGAAATCTTTATTTGTCAGGTTCCTGCTCGAGGTATGAAAGAAACTGGGGTACCTTTGGTCAACCAAGTTACAAAATAAGGGTTTGATCTTCCAGTGCCCACTCTTTTGTCAGCTATAGAGTTTTGCCAGCTGTTTATTGGTAACTAGGAATAATGTTGGTGATGTTGGTGACTACAGTTATTTATCTGCTAGGTCTGTCAGGATGTCCCCAAATCAGCTTTTCTTAACTCTGCTAGGGCTTCATCTTTGGGTTTTCAGCAGCTGTTTTCATTTTTATTGTGATTCAAACATTTGTTGAGTTGCTGCGTGTGCTTTAGGGTATGTAAATGTATTGTTATTCTGCATTGGGACTCCTGTTTTTAGTGTTTTCTGTTCTTGTATCTATGTTTTTGTGGTGTTTTTCTAATAGAAAAACATGTTTAAGTTTTAATAAATTCATTTTGCTTCCTTTTAGGTTGGACCAAAATCAGCACAGATGTACAAAATGCACCAATAGATTGTTTAACAGAGACAGAGGCAGGACCCTCAACAGTGCTGGTGTTTACCAGCTGTCACACGGGGGCAGCAGGACTGCCTGCATGGAACATTTCTCATTTGGTAAAACGTGTATGAAAGATGTGGCTTTCTATGCACATGTAGTAAATATGTAATGACTGCAGCAGCACACCTTCAACCAACTCAGGTGTTTCCAACCGAATCAGGGGGCAGATTTAAATGCTGCTGTAAAATACTGTATTTTCAGGACTTTGTCTTCGACAGGTTATTTCTGTTGTTCCTTTGATGGTAAGTTCTTACATCGTTCTGACTAACAGAGCCTCACAGTGGAATAAACTCACCTGCAGGCTACAGCGAATGATATGATGCAGGTTTTATTACAAAAGCTCTGCAAAGGCAAAGCAGGTGCAGGCTGAAAGCTAGTAGGAACAGCACAGCAGAAATGCTCAGCTTACCTGAAGTGCCCTCTGTTTTTCAGTCAACACCTGGGCGGGTTGCTTTGCCTTAATTAGGCTTTCTAAAAATCTCCTTTTGCATCTGAACAGCTGAGTAGACAACCTGCTTCTTGCTCATCTGCAAACAAAATCTAAAATCTGCATATAATCCGGTCACGGTTGCTTTTTTGTGAAAAACGACTTGAGGCTTGGTGAACCTTCTGGGGTGAAGAGGAAGGCTCTCATGACCAGCACGTTCTGAACAGAAGACCAAGCAGCTTGCAGTTCTTCTGACTACAGTCACAGAAACCTAAGGTCCACGGGGATGTAGACAGCCTCCCTGGACAGGTATGCAAGAGGAGACAACCCCAGGAAAGCATCCCAGGGTCTATACATCACTTTCTCATCACACCACGTTTGGAATGACGATGAGCATCATGGAGGAAGACTCGGGAGGGATCTACTGACTGAAACACAAAATGTAACCAGTAATTTTCTAAAGTGCTTGCTGACAAGCCCCAGAGCTTCTGAGAGAATGTCCTGTGGGCAGATGAGACAAAAGTGGAGCTTTTTAGCCAATTCCATCAGCTCTACGGTCACAAATGAAGCATCAAAGAGAATCGAACACTGCACCTGATGTTGTTTCCATCATTGTTGAAACACAAAAGTTGGATTATCTAACAGATGCGTGTGTGTGTGTGTGTTTTGCTGGTTCTGTCCTGCTGTTTGGCTTTAATGATATTTAATAATTATACAGTTATGAATTAGAGGTAAGCATATTTACATCCTGAGTAGATGTAATGCTCGGACTGACGTGAGCAGCAGAACTCTAACATTAGAGTTTAAGTGAGGGACTTGGTCCTTTACAGAAGCCGTCTGTTCCCGCTGCCGGTCCGGCCCGGTCCGGCCCGGCCCAGCCCGCTGAGGCCGGATAAAAACTACACCCCGTTTCTGTAACAGCTGTAGATCCATCGGCTCCCTGTCGCTCTCGTTGCTGGGATTTGTAGTCTTTGTGTCGAAGAGCGCCGCCGCGTGTCGGGGGCTTCGGTGGGAGTGAAACTACAGTTCCCTCTGAGCTGCTCGGAGGTGTTAGTTGTCAGTATGGCTGTTGTCAGACAGACAAAGCAGAGAGGCAAATAATTCGCCTCTGATTAGAAATCCTTGGAAGAGGGTCGCGCGGGGCACCGCCATCAGATTCGCGTCGTTGCTCGGCTGCGGCAGACCGCGCAGCTGCTCTCCGCTCTAGTTTTAAAGTTAGATGGTTACGTGGACGTCTGGAGCCGAGGTAAGTCACGTAGTTATCTCCATCCAACACTCAGAGTCATGTTATTAATATCAACCCCTCGTTAGCCAGCGGCGGCGGCGGCTAACGGCGGCTAGTGCCCGCGGTATGCTAATCACTCCGCAGCCTCGCGCAGACCCACGCATCCCGGGTCAGGTAGCGAACGGGAAGCTAGCGGACCGATGGCTGGATGAATTCAGTAACGGAACCGGTGAGAGTGATTGGACACGGTTCGGTGCCAGGTCGGGTCGCTGTCAGACCTGTAGTTCGTTCGCTAATGTTAGCTGTTTTTGGGCAAAGGGCGTGAAAGCTGGCATCCCCCGAGCCACGGATCTCTGATCTCAGATCAGTCAGCAAAACAAAAACACCCGGAGGCACCGTCTGCTGTTGGACCGGGACAGCTCCCAGAACAGCGCAGGTTCGTTAGATTAGATCTTCTCAGATTGATGCTACACCTCTTTAAACCAGTGGGAGGAAGTTTGTAATGGCGAACTAGACGATGTTTTTATCAGAACAGAACCAAATCCAACAGAAATATAACTCTAGCGTTCACCTCGCAGCTTCAGCTTCTGGTGTCTGGAAGGCTGCACGTGCTCCTCAGGGTCACATCTGTTCAGGCTCCCAGATGTGGAAAACATCAGCAGACCTGCCCCAGTGTCAACCCAAACACAACCAGCCACATCAAAGGGTTCTCCACCCGTTTAAGGTCAAAGGTCAGACAGTTTTCTCCTGGACTCTGGTAGAAAGCAGACCATCACACTGCCACCACCGTGCTTTGCTGCTGGTGTGTTCATGAAGAGTTAATTAACTCTCTGTGTTGGGCAGTAATAGAGCCTGGGTGTGGCGGCTGGAGATGAAGCGGTCCACTTAAATCATGATTTAACAGTAGAGTCAGGTTAAAACTCCATCAGGTGATCGTTCTCCCAGCTCTGCCTCAGAGGAACTTTAATGGCCTCCATCTTTTCTGCCCTTCGCCTGTTCTAGAGTGACACACGTGTAGCAAAGCCTTGCTCGTTTCAACACAGCAGGCACACAGGATGCCGCAGTCTGAATCCAGCAGCATTGATTTTGAGCCCAGCAAATAGCTCATGAAACACATGCAGCGTGGGTGGCGTGCGGAGCGGGGATTACAGCGCCGCTCTTAAAGAACAGACACTCAGAGTGTTCAGATAGCATCAGCTGTCAAGGTGACTCTGGCACTCTGCGCGTGTTGCCTGCTGCTTCCCAAAAATAGCAGATATTTTATTGCCCTGCCCCTCCCTCTCTTTTCTTTCCCTCCCTCTCGTCTTCCTTCTCTTATCTGCTGCCTCTTATTTTCTTCATGTTTTCCACCTTTATTCTTCCAACTCTGTTCTCTTCCATCATTCCTGCTCATCCTGCTTAATCCCTTCATTTCTGCCTCATCCGTCTGTGACTTTTCCTACGGTTGCTTCCTGTTTTCCTGAACACCCTCCTCCGCTGCATTTCCTCTCTCCGTTTTTCTTCTTTCTCTTCTCTTTCGTAACTCGTGTGTTGTTTCACCCGACAGCAGGATGTCTGACTTCAGCGAGGAGCCGCGCTTCACCATCGAGCAGATTGATCTGCTGCAGCGGCTGCGGCGCACCGGCATGACCAAGCAGGAGATCCTGCATGCGCTCGACACTCTGGACCGGCTGGACCGGGAGCACGGCGACAAGTTTGGCCGCCGCACCTCTTCTTCCTCCTCCTCCTCCTCCTACCTAGTAGGCGGGGCAAACAGCTGCACCAACAACTCTGCCTCCAACACAACCGCCACGTTCAACAATAACACCGCTGCCTCGGCAACCACCACCTCTTCTGCATCGTGTAACGGTAGCAACAGCGGCGAAGGCGGCACCGCGGATCAGTCCGTTGCCGCCGCCGCCTCTTCCACGGCCTCTAAAATCTCTACAGCCACGCAAACTCAGTTTAGTACTGGAGGGGGACTTTCTCCGTCTCCCAGCTATGACACCTCCCCCCCTCCAGGGCCGCCGCCGCCCTCCGCCATCCTGCCGTCACCGGTGTCTCTGGTGGCGCTGTCTCAGAACGGCCGTGACAGCCTGGCTGCCACGCCCAACGGGAAGCTGTCCCCTCCTCGGTATCCGGTGAACAGCGCCGCAGCGTCCCGAGCGTTCGGGTTTGAAGCTGCAGAAGAAGACCTGGACATCGACGATAAGGTGGAGGAGCTGATGAGGTGAGCTGAAAGTGTTGATGACTCTCCTCTTGCTGTTTCTGTCTCCTCCAGTGAGGAACAAGTATTTGAACACCTGAGAACGTCAGTAGTAATATTTGCTACAGAAGCCTTTGTGTGCAGCTGCAGAGATCAAACGCTTCCTGTAGTTCTTGACCAGGTTTGCACTTGCTGCAGCAGGGATTTTGGCCCACTCTCCTCTAGATCTGTCAGGTTCTGGGGCTGGTGCTGAGCAACACGGAGTTTCAGCTCCCTCCAAAGAGTTTCGATTGGATCTAGGTCTGGAGACTGGCTAGGCCACTCCAGAACCGTGATGTGCTTCTGACGGAGCCGCTCCTTGGTTATCCTGGCTGTGTGCGTCGGGTCACTGTCATGCTGGAAGGCCCAGCCACGACCCATCCCTGACTGAGGGAAGGAGGTGGTTGCTCAAAATGTCACAGCACACGGCCCCATTCATCCTCTCCTTGATACAGTGCAGTCGTCCTGTCCCCTTCCCAGAAAGCACCCCCAAAGCATGATGTTTCCACCCCCATGCTGGTTGATCTGGATGCTTTTCCTTTGGAAGTCTCCCTCCCCAAAGGTGAACTTATGTTTAGGTCCAATGTCGAGTCTTCCGGCTCAGAAGATCCAGAGCAGTTAGTGCTGCAGCTGGCCTGGAGAGGCACCAGCTGGGGGCGTTAACGGACCTAGTGATGCTCATGAACCCAGCTCTAGCTGCTCGATGCGGGTTCTGACCCGCTTCACCTACAGGGTGGTTATGGAGGATTCTGACCTACAAGCTGTTGGTGTGGTGGGGCCAGCCTCCAACACCTGGAACCAGTGGCTTTGGTGCTGGAACCAGAACTCTCAGGGGTGGAAACAAAAAGAGCAGTTCCTGCGCTGGTTCTGGTGGAAACCCGCTAACATCGCAGCTAGCTCTGGCTGCCGTTTGGTCGTGGGTTGGTTTGGAAGCAGATCCGAGCTGGTTCAGGTGATCAGCTGTTTCCTTTAGTGGACCTGACCTGGTGCTAGTGACGTTAGGGTCACTCCTTCACTGGTAACGACGTTCTCACGGACAAAGACCCAACGCAGCCCTCAGAACAGAGCTTCCTGGGTCTGCAGTGGTCCTGGTGTACCGATGAGGGGTGACCCGAACAAGTCAGAAGACTGTCTGTGGTTCAAGCGACCCGTTCAGTGGTACTCCTAACCACGCATGTTTGGATCTGAAGAGACGGTTGGGTCGGCTTTGGTGTTGCAGTCTAAAGAGAGCCATCCTCTGGTTCTGCTGCAGTAAATGACCAGCATGACGGGCTCAGACCCAAACACAAGTGGGTGCTGGATCCACCTCGGACGGACTCACCCTAACCCTAACCCTAACCCTGCCAGCTTCAGGCCTGAAGTTGTGGATGGTTGAGGAGCTCCCGGTGACTGCACACACCATGGCGCCTGATGAAGGCTTTGGCTCTTCTACAGTGTGAAGGTGCTGCAGCTGCAGGTCCTGTAAGGTCACGCGTTACATCCTGACCGCGGCGTGTGTCCTCTGAGACAGTTTAACGAGCCCGAGCGGCGCTAATCAAACATTACTGAACAGTTGGAGCACAAAGTCACGATCTTTAACGTCCCACCTTCACAGCGAGTCAAGCGTGAAGTAGGTCGCTTTGTTCCTGCAGCTTTGGGTCACGCCTGCCTCCTGCGGCTGGACTTGTTCAGGTTTCCTCTGTCCTGTCGTGACCTTTGACCTTTCACCTGCTAACAGTCTGAGCGGGACCTTGTCCCGTGCTGTGAAGCCCATCAGCACTTAGACGCTTTCTACTTGTGAAGAGTTTTCTCTGTAGATGATCTACAGATGTTTGGGAATGACTTTTGACCTTTGACTCCTCTGAGGTCGTTGCTGATGCCTGTCCCCTTGTGAGAACACGCGCGCGTGTGTGCTCCCGACCAAAACATCACACGAGAGTGGAGCTATCCGACTCATCGGTGGGGGGTGCTGGAAGATCCTCCCGTCATCCCAGAGCTCCTCCTCACCTGCTCCATGTGGGATCACACCTCGTGTTCCGACAGCTCGGGGTTAATAACCGCCTCGCCGCGGCACCATTCCCAACAGGGGGGGGTTAACGCATCAACAATGCCACCGTGCCCTTCCCATTCCTCGCTCTATGTAGTGCACACTTCCTGCTCTGCGGGGGTTCAGCCCCCCCCCCCTCCGCACAGCAGCTTGGGCTACATTGATTTGCTGGCGTCGATACGAGCAGCTCTAGTTTTAGCCCCGCCCCTAGAGGCGGGGGGTTGTATTGATGCTGGATGTGAAGCGTCGTGACGCTTTCTCATAATGCCAACAAAGCGCTCAGGACTTTCAAGTGTGTTCCATCATGGCGGCGTGGGTCTGAGTCCTGTCTGACTGGTGGGGGTCGGGGTGGGGGGGGGCTTTCCTGTGGGAGGAATCAACTTCCTGCTCTTCATTATAGATGAAACACACCAAACAGAGAACGCACTCCTAAGTGTGTGTGTGTGTGTGTGTGTGTGTGTGTATCAGGGAGGGGACTGGGCTCGGTGCCAGGGAGCTGGGTGGGTACGCTGTAACTGCTTCTCCTCATTCCTGCAAGTCTCTGCATGTTTTTATTCTCCGTGCTCGCTCTGAAGACGGAGAGAAACTTGTCCCCCGGAGACATTTAGAAAATGCACATGAGTCGATTGTGGCGGTGCGTACGGCGCCGCCGTGGGGAACCGCGGCGCCGACCACGGAGAGCCGAGAAAAGACGAGAACACGATGGTGAAGCGGTCTGATGCGGCCCAAAGCATTTCACACCCGAACACGACGAGCAGATCAGCTGTTTCTGACTGTGTGTGTGTGTGTGTGTGTGTGTGTGTGTGTGTGTGTGTGTGTGTGTGTGTGTGTGTGTGTGTGTGTGTGTGTGTGTGTGTGTGTGTGTGTGTGTGTGTGTGTGTGTGTGTGTGTGTGTGTGTGTGTGTGTGTGTGTGTGTGTGCAGAAGGGACAGCAGTCTGGTGAAAGAAGAGATCAAAGCTTTCTTGGGGAACAGGAGGATTTCTCAGGCTGTGGTGGCACAAGTGACTGGTTAGTATCTGCTGATCTTCGTGTGTGTGTGTGTGTGTGTGTGTGTGTGTGTGTGTGGCTAATCTGTTAACCCTGTTACTTAGTTACCTCTCTTACTGATCTCCCTCATCGTTCTCTACTCTCACTGCTGTAAAAAGGACAAAGTTCCACTGAGCTAAAGACACGAGTGGAGGAGGACAGGGTGTCTCCTCGCTCGTGTCTCCTGTCCTGTGAGACCGACTGGAGCTGCTGGTTAGGGTTAGGGTCAGGGTAGGTGCCTCTGGTTGATCTGCTGTTGGAGCTGCAGACTCAGCCTTTAGTCGCAGCCTGCAGAGGTTTGGGTTTGGGATGTTGATGTTCTCCTGCTTTATCTGATCACAAACATGTTCTGGTCGTGGTCCCGTTGGGACACCCAACCCAAGTTGCAACCTTGGAAGGATTTAGAGAAGTCTTTCTTCTTCATTCTTCCATCCAGGACCACAGCATGATGCTGCCACCACCATGCTGGACAGTTAGTTTGGTGTTCTTGGGTCTAACAGCCTCACCTGGACTCCTGCTAACAGATTTCTCGTCATCATAGCCAAACAACTCGATCATTGTCCCAGCTGACCCTGAAAAGTTTCTCCAGAAGACACCTGTCTTGTCCGTGTGGACAGTTTCAGTGCGTCTCCTCTGTCTCCACCCTCACAGTCCATAGAGAGGTAAACCTGGTTTGGACAGGTCCCGAGTTTACGGTTGGTTGGTACTCAGCATCCTGACCAGTAACAGGAAGCTAACCAGGCTTGTTGAGTTACCTTCAGCACCACCTGAGGATGAGCTTTAGAGCCCAGTTCCCGTTTTAAAGGATCTTATGTTGTGTGCTTACTCCAGCCTGGATGAAGGAAGGCTTTGGAGCAACCATTCCCAGATTAGTGCTGAAGGTTCTGGACACTTAACACCCAGATGTGGAGGGACGACTCACACACCCGGTGGCTGCCCAACAGTGTGTGTGTGTGCGTGCGAGTGTGCGTGTGTGTGTGTGTGTGTGTCCCTGTCCCGGTGCAGAGCTGTGATAATTCCGTGTCTGGCTGCTTCCCAGGCATCAGTCAGAGCAGGATCTCCCACTGGCTGCTGCAGCACGGCTCCGACCTGAGCGAGCAGAAGAAGAGAGCCTTCTACCGCTGGTACATCCTGGAGAAAACCACCCCAGGTAACGTGGCTCCTCACACCTGGTGCTGACCCTGTCTCCAGGTACCGGTACTGCACAAGCCCGGTCTCTGGTTAAAACCTCAGTGAGACCTGACCAACAGGTCGGCTACGCTCACTCGGCTCTGCGAGGAGCTCCACCAGCCTGACGGGTTGGTTTGGTTCTGTCTTTGGTCCCAACAGCGTCCTGCTGCGACAGCTCTACCCTGTCAGGCTAGGTGTTTCATCTTGAACCTCCTGGGACCCAGACTTGTCCTTGGTGTGGTTTAAAAGAGTAAACATATCTAGCTATTACAGATTAGTCCGCTTAACTAATGGAAACCAAATTACAAACATTAAAGACAAGAAAAATGTCGTCATATGTCCTAAAAAGGAAAGACAACAAAACAAGGAGCCAGAGGTCGTGTTCCAGATGAGGCAGTCCTGCACAGATTAGATCAGCGGTGATCGGCGAGCTGTGCATGCCGGTTAGATTTGTCTAGACTTAACGCAGACTTGCTCTGACGTCATGCCTACGTAGGCAACGATAACCTCGTGAGAGCAAGGCGGTGCAGTTGCTCTCCCTCGGCTGCAAAACCTACAGGAAAAGCCTGGCTCTCACCTGATCTAAGATCTGATTGGTTCACATGTTGATCCAAACATCCGGTGGTAGAACATGACATGTTAGCTGGTCACACGTATTCTGTAAATCATGTAACGCTGATGATGACAACTATATAGGCCATGTGTGATTTGTCACGTTTCCCATGAGCACACTAACCATCTACAGCTGCTAACCTTTACTTGTTACAGCCATGTCTCCATATACACGTGTGTAACATACGTGATGTCCACAAGCACTTCTGCTAACCCTAACCCGCGAGCTACATGTCGAGAAATCTGTCCGACTTCAGTGTCGGCGTTCAGCCACGCCCCCGCTGCGCCCGTCTGCTCTCATCTGTTTCCCAGGCGAGGCGCTGCTCAACTCAAACGCGGCCAGAGTCCACGAATGTGGACACGGGGCCCTAGTGGGTTAGCGTAACGGTGTGTAGAGTCCCTGGTGATGTGTCACACACCTGGATCATTAAGAGTGAGCAGTGTTTTTGTGTTCGTGTAAAACCTGACCAACGGAGAGCCACGAGGGTCAAAAACCCCCAGACTCCTCACTGGCAACGAGTGAAGCGGTATATGTGGAAAACAACGTTGATGAATGGTTTGTTACAAAGCAGTAATGCTTTTTGTCCTCACGGGCTCACGTAGAAGGAAACACGGCGTGGCCCAGACACTCGGGGTGTTTCTCAATGTCGAGGAGCCTCGCCTTGATGCCTTGGTCCTGCCCCGGTTGCCTAGGAGATAAGTCATCAGGAACCGCCAAGGCGTGTTCCAGTGTTCTACCGAGGCGTCGGTTCTCTGTTCGTTAGCCGTTTAGCTAGCTAAGCAAGGACACAGGCGAGTTGCCTTGTTGTCACATAAGTGAAGTCTGATCCGTTTCCTTAGACCAAGGAAGGACAGAGTCCTCGTAACCAAGGCAGGCGAGGCGAGGCTCCTTGGCCTTGAGGAACACCCTTTGACCCGCTCTCGTGTGTTTAGACCCAATTATTAAAGAGCAAGTCACCTCCTACCAGAGTCTAACTCCACTCCCACTTCATGTTTGAAAAATGCAACACATGCTGTTGCCTGGCAGACCGAGAGGGCGGAGCCGCTAACAAATACACACACACAGGCTCAAAACAGCACTGTGACATCATAATGTACCAGTTTACATCATAGCATATCTCTTAGCCAATAGCGGTGGCAGATTTGAATTCAAATGCAGTGCAGAGTTTTTACCTGACAACGGCACAACGCTGACAGTTTCAGGCAGAAAATTTAAATTTGAACTAAGATGCACTGAAGTGCCAAATTATTGACGACACGTGTCTGCAGCACGATTAGACACTCGTTTATCTAGTTTATCAGCAAAAAAAAGTTGATTTGGGGGTGACTTGCTCTTTAACTAGGGTTAGGGTTAGCCTACGGTGGTTCTGAAGGTCCAAACTCGTGTTCTCATGCTGCATCAGCGCCTTGTGGAGCCCGGCCAACACCGTCAGCTCCACAAACCTCTCCTAGCTATTTCTGGAGCCCGGCTCGGCACAAACAGCTGCTGTTCTGATGGCACCGGTTCTGTGATCCAGTTGGACCCGATCACAGAGCAGCAGGTTTTCTGTCTGAGCCGAGAGGTCAGAGTTCAGATCAGACCGTCGGTGTGGTTTTAGTATCTGCTGCAGCTCGCTGTCACCGGTGACGGGAACAACGCCGTTTAAAATAACCGCGTCACCAGAAACACATTTCTGTCAGTAACGAGCAAAATAATTAATTACGTCTTCTTTTATCAAAACATCGTTTCTGTTACTGATCAGGAAATGCGTGCGTTAAGCAGCGCGGTGTGTTGAAGCGGTCGTCAGCTGATCAGGAGCTAAAGAGGCAGATGTTTTCATCCAAGAGCATCACGGCCGTGAAGAACGAGGAAGACGTGATGAATATCTACGGCTGCAAGGGTGGATCTGCAGCCGTGCCCTTCTTAGCGTGACAGCGGGACGTCCCGAAGGTCCGCTCACCTGTTCACCGCTCAGACGTCCTGATCTTCTACCTTCCTAGATCATCCAGCTGTAACCTGTTCCTGATCATGTCTTTAGTCCCGCTGTAACACTGATGCATCAGTCTCAGACGTCATGGAGCTCAGGTGTTATCAGAACTACCTGTGTGTGTTCACCACCCAGCTTCAGCTCTTCTGTGGTTGGGTCTGACCCACGTTAGTAAATGTAAGTCCTCCATCAGGCTTGTGCCTCTTCTAGTGTCATTTTAAAGGTTTTATTTATTTATTTAACCGTTACTAGATTAGCAGCAACAGAAATGCTGCTAAAAACACACAATTATGTCAAGCTGGATAAATTAAAATAATGTACAAAATTACATTTATTTCTGTAATTTAACTAGACTGAGAGACCATTTAAAGGCTCGGGAACCTTTACAGGTGTTTCTATTTGCAATTTTAAATTTTAGCCTATTGGGTTTTTGTTAAATATCACACAGTGACCTTTTAATAGTCTAGATTAGTGTAATGTTCCTGTTAGTAGTTCCTCCTGTTAAGTGCTTATTTGTTTAACTTATTCAGGTTTATAAAAAACATTTGGACATACATTTTATTATGTTCCAGTCATTTATATTTCACTATTGTAGTACTTTATAGTAAATTAAGTAAGTTTAATTCAGAGGGGAATCCATTTTCTAGCATTCTTTAAAGAAAAAACTAACTAAGTAGTTATTTTTCTTGGTAATTAGTTACTTTTATAATTTCGTAACTCAGTAACTGAGTTACTTTTTTGACAAAGTAATTAGTAACTATAACTAATTACTTTTTAAAAGTTACTTTCCCAACACTGGCTCACACACACACACACACACACACACACACACACACACACACACACACACACACACACACACACACACACACACACAGACACACACACACACACACACTTACACAGAGACACACACACACACACACTTACACAGAGACACACACACACACACACACACACACACACACACACACACACACACACAGACACACACACACACACACACTTACACAGAGACACACACACACACACACTTACACAGACACACACACACACACACACACACACACACACACACACACACACTTACACAGAGACACACACACACACTTACACAGAGACACACACACACACACACACATACACACTTACACAGAGACACACACACACACACACACACACACACACACACACACTGGGTTAGCAGTGATGCACAGTTCTGCTGCTGCAGGTGCGACTCTGAACATGCGTCCGGCTCCGCTGCCTCTGGAGGAGATGGAGTGGAGGCAAACCCCGCCGCCCCTCAGCACGGCTCCCGGAACCTTCCGGCTGCGGCGCGGGAGCCGCTTCACGTGGAGGAAGGAGTGTCTGGCTGTGATGGAGAGGTGAGCATCGAGAGCGGAGAGCGTTAACAGGAAACGAGGTTCTTATTTCCTGGAGGAGCGCCGGCGGCTGGAACTCTGAGGAAATCAGATTCCTGATACGAGTCCGGCGTTCCCGCAGCAGCCACGCCCGGCCTGGCCGTGTGTTGTGAAGGGAATTTAATCTGACTGTTGTTATTTTTAGCTACTTTAATGACAACCAGTACCCAGATGAGGCCAAAAGGGAGGAGATAGCAAACGCCTGCAACGCCGTTATCCAGAAACCAGGTACGGCTCACGGTGGGACCGCCTCCAGTCACACAAGTATGACCTCATTCCTGCTCTTCTGTTGGAGCGGTGACATCACTGTGATGTCGTTTAGATCTGCTTGTACTGCTGATAACAGCTCTGCGATGAGCTGGATCAGATCCATCTGTAAATCTCTGCGGGAGAAGCGAGCTTCACGACCCAGCAGAGCGTTTGACCCCGTTTGTTCTCTCTAGGGAAGAAGCTGTCGGACCTGGAGCGGGTCACCTCTCTGAAGGTCTACAACTGGTTTGCTAACCGGCGCAAAGAGATCAAGAGACGGGCCAACATTGGTAATGAATGCTCCTTCTTCTACTAGTCCTAGCGTTCAGTTCATGGCCTCCATGTTTCTGCTGGAGGAGAAGCTAGGGCACCACTGGGTCAGCAGCAGAGGTCCACTCAGGAGAACGGGGGTTAGCTAGGTGACAGGAGGAAAACGTGGAAACTCCCAGAAGTCTGAAAGACAATCTGTCCAGAGTCCAGGAGATGAGACCTGGAGCTCTGTGGAGCTGCTGCTGGTTGGTGCAGAGCTAACGACCTCTATCTTGGTTCTTGGGGCGAATCCTGGAAGACTCCAGGTTTTTACCCAGATTTCTAAATTACAACCTGAGAAAATGATGTTTAGTAAGTTTAGACTGTTGATCCTGACGCGTCCGACCAGGGAACCTGCGTTTGTTCACCTAGAGAAGAAAACCGTTAGCCTGGCAAGCCAGACTAAATAAATGTATTATTAGTCTGGCCATGCTCCACTGACGGCTCTCGGTTGTGGGGCGGGTTCTACCGTTGTCTTTCAAATGATCTCCACATTCCACTGGACAATGAATGTGACATACTCTCTGTTGCATCATCCCACCCACCAGGCATATAGAGTGCCCTGATTGGCCGACAAAGCAGATAAAGCTCTGTGATTTGTTCACTAAGCAGATAGAGCACCACCATTATGAACCAATCACAGCTCTTTATGTGTTTGAAACCCCTCTAGAGAGCTGTGATTGGCTAGCCAGAGTCCTGGTAGGAGCTGCTGAGGTTCCAATGGAGCGTGCCTAGACCAAACTTTGCAAAGCAAGAATTTGGTCTAGTTCACTAGGCTAGAAAACCGTCTCAGCTTCAGTCTTTGATCTAAAGTGGCCCACACACCTGGTTGGTTTTTATCACCGACGTTGGTCTTCCGTTCGCTCCACGTCTAATAATCCTTCCTCTTCCTCCAAGAAGCCACAATCCTGGAAAGTCATGGGATTGACGTCCAGAGTCCGGGGGCACACTCCAACAGCGATGACATCGACGGGAACGACTTCTCAGAGCAGGTAGGTTGGGTTTCTGGGTCACCTGTTGTTGTTTCCCGCCAGCCTGACTAACCCCGCCCCCTTTAGGCCTGTGACCTGCCGTACTTTGACAAGAGACCTCTGAGCCGACCGTTTGGCCTTTACCGCCTGGAGCCCACCTCACCCACACAGGTAAAACACTCGCCTTACACAAAACCATGAGCCGACATGAGGCTCCCACTAGGAGGTGCTGAAGTCTGATTGGCTGAGAGGAACGAGGGGGCGGTGCCAGCTCCTGGCGTTGTGACGTAGCAGTTGTTGTTTCCTGTCAGGATGACGGCGCCGCTCACAGCGAGCACCAGGACCCCATCTCTCTGGCTGTGGAGATGGCTGCAGTCAACCACACCATCCTGGCCCTGTCCAGGACCGGGGGGGTCCCCAACGACATCAAGACCGAGTCCCTGGAGGACGAATGAACTGGAGCAGGATGCAGCCGGGGACAGAGGAGACGACGGTGGATTTAAAAAAGAGACCAAAATAATCCTACTTAGTAAAGCTGCCCCCCCCCCCCCCCCATACCCATGTAAGCAGTAACTACCCCCCCACCCCGGCCTTCTTACTCTGCATACTGACGCAGCTGGAGTCCCTGTGGCTCGGTGGTCCTCCCACCAGCAGGGGGCTCCTGACTCACAGGATACCTCCTCCCTCCTCATCTGAGCCGATCCTCAGCCTCTCACCTCCACCTCAGTAAAGACGTGTAAATATGATCTATATGGTTCTCAGTCGACTCAGCTCATGGTGGGCTACCTACCTACTGACCTCCACCCTCAACCTCACCTCCTCACAGTGCAATTCATCTGAGACGCTGCCTCCTCCTCGTCAGCAGGAACGATACGGGCCCACAGAAGAGTCAGCTGTTCGCCCCCTGCAGTGGTCAGTCCTCAGCCGTCTCCTTCGGTTTCTCCACAAACAAAACAAGCTAACTTTATTTTTGCTTTCAGGTTTAAGGAGGTTTTATTGACTCATTTTTAACAGAAATTCCTAAACGCACAAACGGGAAACTGCACAGATGAAGGTGTTTGAACTTCAGTTTCCAGCCCAAATCTCCAGAATCAGTCATTTAGTTTTAACACGAAGCTTCCAGAGACGTTGGTCTGTGAGGATCAGAACTCTGAGCTATTTGACGTCAACGCCAAAGGAAGAGCCGAAACCGAGCTGAGAACGGTCCAAAGTGAATCCAGAGCAGGCAGCTCTTTAGTTTCCCATTGTCCCTGAAGTCTGCAGACCTGACGCTGCAGGTGACCTGCTGCTGCAGGTGGCCTGACGCTGCAGTGACCTGCCGCTGCAGGTGACCTGGTGCTGCATGTGGCCTGACGCTGCAGGTGACCCTGGTGCTGCAGGTGACCTGGTGCTGCATGTGTGATGATGCAGGTAACCTGGCACTGCAGGCCTGACCCTTCAGGCGGCCTCATGCTGCAGGTGACCTGCTGCTGCAGGTGGCCTGACGCTGCAGGTGACCTGGTGCTGCAGGTGTGATGATGCAGATAACCTGGCACTGCAGGCCTGACCCTTCAGGCGGCCTCATGCTGCAGGTGATCTGCTGCTGCAGGTGACCTGCTGCTGCAGGTGGCCTGACACTGCACTGACCTGCTGCTGCAGGTGACCTGGCGCTGCAGGTGACCTGGTGCTGCATGTGGCCTGACGCTGCAGGTGACCCTGGTGCTGCAGGTAACCTGGCACTGCAGGCCTGACCCTTCAGGCGGCCTCATGCTGCAGGTGGCCTGACGCTGCAGGTGACCTGGTGCTGCAGGTGTGATGATGCAGATAACCTGGCACTGCAGGCCTGACCCTTCAGGTGGTCTGATGCTGCAGGCTTGATGCTGCAGCTGGCCTGACGCTACAGCAGTGACAGTATCAGCAGGCACACATCACGATCTGATACTCTGGAACTATTTACTACTTCTGTGACGCTGCCTCTTTATAATAATCAAAGCAAAGTGCTTTTTCTATATATATAGATGAATATATACGAGTATAAATATGAAGCTGGCATCAGGTTAGACTGAATCCACACTGGAGATGGTAAAGCTTCAAGCTTTTTCTGTTCCGTTTCATGTAGAAATAAACTCAAAGGAGCCGTTGAAGGGAAACTCGCGTCATCTCCAGCTTCTCCAGCACCAACGCTAACAGGAAACGATGGTTCTCTCAGTGGGACGTTTAGTTTTTCCACAAAGTGTTGAAGATACTGTGAAATGTTGCATTTTGATGAGTAAATCAAACTTTTTAACAAAAGGATTAGTTATTTAGTTTTTTTACCAAACAGCTGGAGATGAGTCTGGTGCAGATGCTACACGCTAGCTGCTACACGCTAGCTCTAAACGTTTTAGTGGTTAGAACAGTGGTTTGGTTCACTGGCAGCATCGGGATGTCAGATTTACTGACATAAAACATTTCAAACAGAAACATCATTAGTTGCTTTTGAAGGAGGACCATAGCAGCATCCACCCGGACAACATTTCCCACAATGCTTAGCTCTTTGAGATCAGGTCCCTGTGATGGTTTTGGAGAATCCGAGCAGGAGTAAAACGTATCTGCTTGGCGCGTTTCTGCCCCGGCGCGAGAACTCCGCTCTAATAGTCGAATGCTTCCGTGAGTCAGAAGCTCCAGAACCAGCCGGTTCTTAAACAGGTTTAAAGTATTTATGCTCACTTTTATACGGTTGTATAAAACGAATGACATGTTTTCAAACATGCTTAAAATTATACTTTTAAATTCTCGTGACTTATTTTTCTATTATGTAAACTTTGTTTTTGTCATCCTGCGTTTGACTGAACAACAGCCCCCCCCCCCCCCCCCCCCCCCCCGAGGTTTTGAACCTTTTATGAAAATTGAAGCACCTTAATATTCAAGTGTTGTTGTTCGCTACGTTTGGAACGTGATCAGTAAGAGACGCGTGGAGCAACGTCACACCAGACTGGTCGAGCGCCAGGTTGTGATGAAATACAGCAGCACTGCCACACTGGACGGACGCACACACACGCATACGCACACACGCACACACACCAGCTGAGCCGTTCCTTCCTCTCTGTAGAGTAGGTTCACTACTCAGCTAGACTCTTGTGGTCCATAGATGTTCGACAGGTTTCGGGAAGTCTGTCCTGTTTTTCCAATCAGGAACCAGTTCTGATGTGTTTGGGATCCTGGTGCTGTTGGAAAACTCAACTGGGCCCACATTTCAACCATCTAACAGCTGGTTTCAGCTGGAATGGAGAAGTCCTTTGTTCTACCATCCGCATAGTGCTCCAGGTCCACATCATGATGCTGCCACCACCGTGTGGGACAGCTGCTTTGGTGTTCATGGGTCTAATCATGCTCACTAGCAGGAATTGTGAAAATCCATCCAGTTTAGTAAAGAACTGGACTAGTGAAGGATCGCTGAGATCACCAGTTTGATGTGACGTTTCTACACAAAGTTCACGATTCAAGCTGTGGTGAGGAAAACAGAACCCCACAGAGCTTCAGGTCTCCATTAAACGAACTGCCTCTGAGCTAGACATGCTACCACTGGGTTAGATGGAACCAGGTGTGTGAGTGTGTGTGAAAAGGTTCAAGTGTTCTGACGGGTTCTGTAGTTCTCCTGAATTAGTCCACCAGTGTTGGGGGTGGGGTGTGTCAGGGTCAACATGTCTACATGTCCATCCGTGTCCTCCAGTACACCATCCACCTCATCCCAGCATAGCTCAGATTAGGAACTCGAGAGGACCGAGTGCTGTTGTCTCAACCTCAGATCTGCTTACGTTCAGACTCGTCTGTATCGCCCATTTCACAATTTAGTGCCTTTTTTGGACAGTAGACTGTTCTGTAATTAAGATGTAGTATAAATACATTTTCTGTACAGTTTCTTTGTCCATTTTTTAACTTGTGTTTATTTTAGTATGATATATATATATATATATATATATAATGTACAAGAGAATAAAACTATATCAATGATGGGTTGTGTTTCTCAAATATTTTCACTCAAAAAATTAAATAATCAACATTCAGTTTTTATTTTAATAAATAATCATTCAGACGTCCAGGTCAGTAAAATCCCTTCACACTAAATTAATGCCATAAAATCCTGTTTCTGTCTACATCCCACAGGATAGAAACAGGATGGAAACAGGATAGAAACAGGATAGAAACAGGATGGAAACAGGATAGAAACAGGATGGAAACAGAATAGAAACAGGATAGAAACAGGAGGGGAACGGGATAGAAACAGGATAGAAACAGGATGGGAACAGGATAGAAACAGGAGGGGAACGGGATGGAAACAGGAGGGGAACGGGATGGAAACAGAAGGGGAACGGGATGGAAACAGGAGGGGAACAGGATGGGAACGGGATGGAAACAGGAGGGGAACGGGATGGAAACAGGAGGGGAACGGGATGGAAACAGGAGGGGAACGGGATGGGAACAGGATAGAAACAGGATGGGAACAGGATAGAAACAGGAGGGGAACAGGATGGAAACAGGAGGGGAACGGGATGGAAACAGGAGGGGAACGGGATGGAAACAGGAGGGGAACGGGATGGAAACAGGAGGGGAACGGGATGGAAACAGGAGGGGAACGGGATGGAAACAGGAGGGGAACGGGATGGAAACAGGATGGGAACGGGATAGAAACAGGAGGGGAACGGGATGGAAACAGGATAGAGACAGGATGGGAACAGGATGGAAACAGGAGGGGAACGGGATAGAAACAGGAGGGGAACGGGATGGAAACAGGAGGGGAACGGGATGGAAACAGGAGGGGAACGGGATGGAAACAGGAGGGAAACAGGATGGGAACAGGATGGAAACAGGATAGAAACAGGATGGAAACAGGATAGAAACAGGATGGGAACAGGATGGGAACAGGATAGAAACAGGATGGAAACAGGAGGGAAACAGGATGGGAACAGGATAGAAACAGGATGGAAACAGGAGGGGAACGGGATGGAAACAGGAGAGGAACGGGATGGAAACGGGAGGGAAACAGGATGGGAACAGGATAGAAACAGGATGGAAACAGGATAGAAACAGGATGGGAACAGGATAGAGACAGGATGGGAACAGGATGGAAACAGGAGGGGAACGGGATAGAAACAGGAGGGGAACGGGATGGAAACAGGAGGGGAACGGGATGGAAACAGGAGGGGAACGGGATGGAAACAGGAGGGAAACAGGATGGGAACAGGATGGAAACAGGATAGAAACAGGATGGGAACAGGATAGAAACAGGATGGGAACAGGATAGAAACAGGATGGAAACAGGATAGAAACAGGATAGAAACAGGATGGAAACAGGATAGAAACAGGATAGAAACAGGATGGGAACAGGATGGGAACAGGATAGAAACAGGATGGAAACGGGATAGAAACAGGATGGAAACAGGATAGAAACAGGATAGAAACAGGATGGAAACAGGATAGAAACAGGATGGGAAAAGGAGAATAAAACACAATTAAATAGATTTCTGAAAGCTTTGCAGGGAATAGAAAATACATTTAAAACCATTTTACAGCCGTTTCAGACACAAGTAGAAAAACATCCAGGAGATGAAACAACCAGAAGCTTTTGGCTGCGCATGAGTAAGGCACATGTGAAGTCGGCACCACAGTGAGATCAGCAGTCAGTCGCACTTAAACCTAAAAGTGATTTAGTGATGAAACATTTTACATCCAGAGGTTTTAAATGTTTGGATTCTTCACGTTAGAACAACCATCCAGGCATCAAAAGGCTCCAAACGAAACCCGACATCCTCACAAAGATGGCTGAAAACGTACAGAATCCCTTTAATGGCTGCAGCAGGCGCTCCGTCTGGTGGAGGGTGAGTCTGCTGGAAACCAGCCGGAGACCAAAGCTTAGGAAAAGATGCAGTTCTGGCTGGAATAAACCCAGTTAGTGTTTAGGACCGTAGACTGGGTTACACGGGCGTGTGATGTCAGGTTTCTAAATGTCTTCCTCATGTCGGCTTGTTCGCTCAAGAAAATGTCATTAAGGGTTAGCCCGACACAACGCAAGTGCCGCGGCTTTACGGATGCACCGGACCGAGGACAAGCAGAGGGAGTAGGGTCAGGATAGCACAGTCACGCCTCAGAACCACCCAGAACCTGAAACCGGACCTGAGACGCATCATTTGATCGTCTACTAGGTGAATTCAGTCCTTTGGCTTTTCATGTCGAGTAAAAATAAAACCTCTAAAGCTCAGGTTTGGCGTTAGGAGCCTTTGCCAGTGATGACTGATTAAAATAACGGATAAAATAAAAGACTAAACCCAGAATGAGAAAAAAGGACCTGGAAAACCGTTCAGTCCAAGTCCTTAGCAGACTTGTGTGACCCAGAGCGCTGATTCTGAGGCTCTGAATGTGAACCGTGGAACACTTTGTTACGGATCACATTCACGTTCCTACAGAACCGTTCCATATTTGTTCCGTCTGCCAGCCTCCAGACAACTGAAGCCGGTAGAGTCCACAAACGAGGCCCTCAGCCCGACATTCAGGTGTTCCAGGACTTGCGGTTCTCTCCTCGGCCGCGACCCGATGCTCCAGCCTCACCTTTAGCAAGAGCAGTTAGAGCAGCTAAGTTTGGACTGGACCCAGACAGGTTGCCGCTGCGCTGCTTTTGCTGCTGGCGACGCCGTCTGGTCCCGCCACGTGTGACCCGATCCGGTCTCACGAGGACTCCGTAACCAGGGTTACAGCGGAAATAGTGCTTCCCATCCACTGAGCCGTCATTCTTCCCTGGAGATTAAACAGAACGACGATGAGCTTCACCGTCGGGAACAAGAACAATTCCTGGGAAAATCAATGACTCTTCTCACCTGCTGGGACCTCCAGCTCAACTCCAACCCAGGTACCATCGGCAAAGTCCGTCGGCCCCACGTAGCGAACGGTTCCGCTCTTGTTGCTCCCGACAGTCACAAACTCCCCGACCCTCAGCCAGTCAGGAAGCACCGGGAAAGCAGCTCCGCCTCCTTCCTCCGAGTCGGAGATGACTTCCAGCCTTTCTTTGGGTACCGACACGTTGAGTCCCGGTCCAAGGCTGCCAGCCCGGTCCACATGGGGGGGTTTGCTGCCTTCCTCACCAACAATCTGCTGAAAAGACCAGAGGTCTGAGGACTTGACCTTCTGGATCTTGAAGGGGTTCGCTGCTGCTGACGGGGCGAGTTTGGAAGACTGAACTTTGACCTGAGGAACATCAAGTGTAGCGTTGGTAGAAGAACTACTAGGTGGTACCGGATGGACTTGGTCTGTGGGTGGGGTGGGGGACCTGCTCGGGTCTGAGGTTTCAGAAGCAGGTTGTTCTCGAGGCGAGTGGAGAGCAGAGTCTCCGTTGGGTCGTCCAGCTAAGACTTCATTAGAATCTGGGGTCTGGTTTGGAGCCGGATCCAAAGTTCGGTCTGAAGACTTTGGGTCGGGTTTTAAAGAGACGGGGTCTAGATCCTGAGCTTTATCAGAAGGTTCTGGTTTTTGTTTGGGCTGTGGGACATCAGGCCCCCCCTGACTTTCAGCTTCTCGGTCACATGGTGAGATTTCTTGATCCTTCTCAAGACCTTCTGGTGAAGACCCCTCAGGTGCGGTGTTTGGCTCTTCTGCCGGTTCTGGTGTCTCCTGTTCAGCCCGGTTTTCTGTCTCGGACCCCAGAGCAGGCTGTTCTTCAGCCTTCGTGTCAACAGGAGACTGATCTAGTTGGCTCAGACTCTGGTTTTGTTTGAGGAACTCCTCGTCTGTCCTCTCTGACTCTGCTTCCTGGCCCACACTAGACTCCGGATCCTCCGATTGGTCCGCTGAGCTCTCGGTTCTCCCTTCATCTTTCTCTTCCTCTGGCAAAGGCTCAAAGTCCTCAGCTTCACTGTCCTCTTGAGGA
The DNA here is from genome assembly GCF_043380555.1 of Nothobranchius furzeri. Taxonomy (NCBI): domain Eukaryota; kingdom Metazoa; phylum Chordata; class Actinopteri; order Cyprinodontiformes; family Nothobranchiidae; genus Nothobranchius; species Nothobranchius furzeri. The sequence continues at coordinate 29,558,825 of NC_091742.1, forward strand.
GGAAGGTCCCAGCTCAGGGTGTAGACTTCTGAGAGCTTCACTGTGGACCTGCTGGTTGAACTGGTTTCGCTGAGCGTGCTGCACACAGGACTGGGCGTGAAGTCCTCCATCTCTGGGCTGATGGGAGGCGGATGGGGAACAGATCTAGGCACCTCAGACCGGACGTTAGGAGGAATGATTTCCCCGAGAGGAACCTGAGGACAGAAAACACGACGTGAGTGAAACAGAACACCGCTCCAGTCCTGCTGGTGGTGGTCGGGCCTGATGGCGCCTCTACCAGGGAGCCCCGAGGCAGCTGTGGCTACGACGTAGCTCATCACCATCAGCGTGTGCATGGATGAATGTCTGGCTACAGTATAAAGCACTTTAGAGTCCTCTGACTGGGAAACAGTTTTGACTTCCCTCACTGTTCATGCTTTCACCTCAGGACCTCTGCAGGTCGGTTCCCGAGTCTGTGAGACGACTGCGGCGCGACTCGGTGCATTTATCATTAATAAAGAGACACAATTAAGAAGCTTCCTGACTAAAGTCGAACAACAATCTTAATTCACTTCCTTCTTAAAGTGTTGGGCTCTGACATGTTCTCACGGCCCAGTGAAATGTGGTCTGGGCCTGTTGAGCTGCATCTGGACCAAAACTGGTTTCAGTCACTGATAAACGGTACCGATAAGTTCACGTAGTTCATTAACGGAAAACGTCAGAGCTCTGGATTTGAAATGCATCAAGAAGACGTGGGTCAAGGAAGATGAAAACCTCGGCTCCGACGAGCTCCGTGATGGAGCCCAAAAACGCAGAAGTATGCAATTCGCCCCGGTCCTCGTGGGCGTGGCTTCATGCATCACAAGGAGCTCCATGAGTCTTGCTCCATCTGTCTAGGGATTGGTCACACGAGGACGGGGTAGATGTAGCAGAATGGGTGTACGCTGTGGCGCCGCTCACCGCAGGAACGGAGTCAGGTTGGTTCTAGAAGAGCTTTCTCTCTCCTTTACTGTTATATGGCGGCTGACTAGGAAAGCCACACCTGTCTGTGCAGCACCTTACAGCTCCCGAACCCTCGCCCTCGCCCGCCCTGCCCGGGTCTCTGTGGCTCCTGTACCCGAGCGTTGGAGCTGACGGACCCTGACTGCTGTTTAGAACAGTGTTTATAAAATAGAGCGATGCGTTTTCAGGAGTAATGAGATGAATCCTGTGACCTGCAGATGGACCGTCTCCAACATAAATCCCACTGGGACCTCTGAACAAGCTCTTGGGCTCATCTGGAATGGTGACTGAGACTCTTCCGTCTTTAGTGGACGGTCTCCATCTCCTTCCAGGAGGCAGGATGTGTGTTTGAGAGTCTGGCAGCCAAACGGCAGAAAGAAGACACGATGAACCGTTTACATCGGCTGCTGGGACCAGTTGGTCATAAATAAACCAGTAAATCCCAGTTAGTCCCAACATGAACAGGATTAGCTTCAGGAGGAACTTACAGGCTGCTGGTGTTTGCACGTGTCCTCTTCAGCGCTGGCCGACTGCACCACGATGCGCGGCAGGCTCTGACACTGAAAAGAAAAGGGGTCATCATCAGCACCGAGAGTCCAGTCCAGTTCTAACCAGAACCGTGAATGCTGTAATAAACCCGGTTAGAGCAGACAGCACGAGCTCAGCGTGACGCCCCCACAGACCCGTCACAGCGCCCTGCTCCCGCTGCAGGAATCGGCTCGTCTAACCGCCCACTCCGCCACGTCTGATTACACATGATTGTGTCTGTAATCAGTTAAACGAGTCCAGCATCGTCTGTTTCTGTGATCAGCATCCAGGATGTTGATGTGAGATGTTCAGAGTGCAATTAAGATATCACAGACGCTTAATCAGAGTAAACAGGTAAAACAAGAACCTTAATTACACATTAATTACACCATAATTACACCCGTGTTTGCGTTAATTCAGCTTTCACGGCACGTCTGATGTTCTGAAGGGTTTTGTCAACTGTTCTCGTTTGTTTCCGGATCTTTTCAGAGCAAATTTTTAAAATTACGATCATCTTCAGGTCACTTGGATCTGGCTCAGTTGTGAGTAAACCGAGAGAAGGGATCGGAGCTGTGAGGTGAACAGATGCCAACGCCGTCACATTTACTCCATCAGCTGGTTTTCATTTGGACAGGAGCACATTCTTCGGGTCTGGACCGATTCTTTAGAGATGAACCCAGGATGTATCTGCCACCAGCAGGCTTTCGTCAGCCGGACCCTTTCAGACCTCCTGGAGCAACAATCTCCGCTCATGTGAAGCTTTAACAGCTGGCAGGTGTTTGACCGAGCCCAGAGCTCTTCTGTTGACCTTTGTTGACACCTGCGGGCGGCAGGCGAGAGTGCAGACTTCTAATTGGAGCAACGTCCTGAAACGGTGAGCCAGCGCGGTGCGACGGGTTTCCAGCCCGACACAACGCCACACGGTTCTCATGATTAGGTTCGCTTCACAGCTCTGAGAGCTAATCAGCCAAATCAGATGCAGCCATCTCTGGCTGCCACGGAAGAGCTGCAGCGTCCCGGGTCCATGATTGGAGATCAGTGGGTGAGGAGGTAACAAAGGAGTTGGGGGGGGGGGGGGTCATGTGCAACCTAATTAGCCCAGCTCACACTGAGCCGTCTCAGAAATCAGGCACTACATTTCTACCACCGTGACCTGGATTCACCCAGAACACTCAGACCTCCTGAGCTGTTCAGAACTACTGATGATGGTGAGATCAGTGAACTTCATGAGTGCGATTATCACTTCAACTATAGTTCAGTCACAGATAAATGCACGCACTAAAACAACACATCACCCTACATTTCCCATGATGCCACTGGTCGTCACCCTTCTCTGAACGCAGCTGGAAACCGTTGAACCTGTTAGCTAATGTCTGTAAAGCAACGGCGCCGGATTGTTTAGACTCCTTCAGCCAGATGATTACAGGTCCAATCACAAATCAGTTTGGATTATAACAAACACACCAGATAGTTTCCTTACAGGAAGGAATACTCAATATTACTGGTTTTAACAACATCCAAGAAACCCTGGATCATCTCACCCTAACTAACCCAACTGGAGGGGATCTCTGGAACCGTTCTAGAGTGATCAGGTATTACCTTCTGATGTGGGGTACCACAAGGCTCCGTTTTGGTTACTCTTCTGTTTTTATTCTATGTACACCCTCCGTAAAACAATTGGTACACTTCATACCTTTCACTGCTTTTATGCAGATGACATTCAGCTGTTCCGTTTCTACAAGCGTTCCTTTTCTGTAAATATTTTAGATTTAGAGTACTATTGTAGTACTCCACCAATGTTATATTAACAAAAATATGAATGGCATAAAAAGTTATGGAACACGGACAACCTAGCGAACTTTGGTGTTCAGAGGTGGTATTACAACAACAGGACTCCTTTTCAAGCTGCTGGGATGTTGGGTCACTGCTGACGCGTTTCCAGAACCACGTTCAGAGACGCATCGTACAGGATAAGGACTCATCTCTACTAATACGTTTATTTTACAACAGTATTCACCGTTAGAACATTTTTACACAGTCCCAACCTCGCTTAGCTGAGTGGACTTTTTAGCGCACCGGTGCCCTCTAGTGGCTGGTAGATGTAAACATAAACAGTGCTGACAGAATAAAAATTTGATTGTTTATCTTTTTAAATATAGCCTTAAAAGGAGAACCTGTACATTCATTCTGCAGTCCTCTGAACGTCCTGTGGTTTATTTTTTTAATGTAGCTTTTTATTAAAATGTTCCATATTTTATCTTTAAATGAATAAATAGCTTAGATCCACGTTAAAACCCTGAAAATGTCCCCAACCCAAGTAGAAATGAGGGCAGACCTGTATGTGGCGCTGTAACATTCAAACAGGAAGTGGAGCCATTTTTAGCTGCGGCTGGATGTGGGGTCAAATATTAGGTTGGAAGTGACCCAGGAGATGAAGCTGTAGGAACACGGGCGCCCCCTTGTGGCTGGTTCCAGTATGGGTTTTAACCCCGCCCCCTCAATGGAAAACAATACTACTTTCTTGTGAATCTGCGACGTTGTTTCTGTTCCATATCGCTGATTTGTGTCCTTCGTGATTTTCTTTGAACAAACAGTAACAGTTAGTTCTTATAAGAAGGTGAGTTGATGGGAATTTCAGTTCCACGTCTCTAAAGGACAACATTGATGGAATTTTTTGCCGTTCTAGTCCTTTACACACAATTTGCGCCTCTATTTTTTTCTGTGGCACATCTTGTTCTCCTCCTGCAGCCATGGTGTGTGACAGGGAGGCTGGCTGTAGCTTCCTGAAACAGCGGGAAAGAATTTACCGCAAAAGCACGACATGGACTTAAGCACAACCTCTCTTCTTAGAAAACCTGATCAGAGTTTTGTGCAGCAACAAGCCGCGGTTTGATGTGAGAGCGGATATGAGTAGACACCAGGCTGGTTTGGACCAGATCTGTAGGATGAACAAGTCTTTCAAAGCTCACCTGCCTTGCTTCCTGTTTTGTGTTTAGAATGAAAACAGGAAGTTGTTCATGGAAGTTTGAGTCACAGGTCTGCATTACCATTCCTTGTTCATTTCTTTCTGAGAAACATTCCCCGTGCGTACCGATGCATTTATACACATTATTAGCATCTGCATCAGCTCAGTTTCCATGGCAACAGGACTAGTTGCTGATTAGAAGACATTCAGATTGAAGGATAAATTTAAGATGTCTGACTAGACGGGTTTAGAAACGGGGAGTGGGCCGAGGGTACCTGCTGATGGACGGCTGTCTGGTCTCTGTCTGCCTTCCCACCAGTAAGCAGCGACTTCAGCAGCTTGGGTACGGCCTTCACTGGAGGGAGATAAGACGCGGCAAAGCCTGAATACACAACAGAGGAAGAGGAGGTTGTAGGAGCAGACAGAGGAAACAGGGGTGGAGGCAGGGATGAGGGAAATGGAAAAAAGAGCCAAAATAAGATCCAGAGCTAAAGGGTAGATAGGAAAGAACTCAAGTGATTGACATCAAAGCAAGAGAGACGCTTCAGAGGCTTAAGGAGATGAAGGTTTCATCAGACGTACCAGTCTCTGGGCTCAGGTTCTGGGACGTGGAGCTGCGTGCTGTAGGTCTAGATGGGGATGGCTGAGCTGAGAGGTCCTGATGGCTCCCTGAACCCTGCACACACACACACACACACACACACACACACACACACACACACACACACACACACACACACACACACACACACACACACACACACACACACACACACACACACTCCTCACTTATTAGCTGCCTCTAAACACAGATCAGCTCCAACACACCCACAGTCTGACCAGAACCTCTGATTCTGGGTAAAACACTCACAGGGAGTCGGCTCATGGGTCCCTGAACCCTAACCAGTGTTGGGAGTAACGCGGTACAAAAGTAATTAATTACTGTAATGCATTGCTTTTTGCTGTAATGTGGTAATGTAAGGCATTACAGGGAAAGAAAATGGTAAATTTACTAGGTACAATTGTCAGTAACGCGGTAATTACAACGCATTTTTAAACTCAGAATCAAGATGTGGGTTTGCGGGAAGCCTGAAAAAAGATCCAGTATCCACATATATGACGTCATTTATGGAATCAGAATGCCCGCAAAGCTATGAGCAGAGAGGACGCAGCGGTAACGGCTCAAATCCTCCAGCTGCGTCCTGCGCACGGCCGCTGTAACATTCACAAAATCGCTCCACCAAAACAAAATAATTTGTTTGCGATCGTTTATATCCGCCCATATTCTCTGGTATTTCACGTTTCTTTTCAGCTGTGCGCCGGTGATTTCAACTCATTGCTGCAGGAGCGCAGCGTGAATCTTTTTTATTTTTTATTTATTTGTGTTCGGTAGATCCCTTTGGCTGATTAGTTAGAAAGTAGGAAGTCTAGGAAACAGTTTTTCTGGAAGACGGAGAAAAGATGCAGCATGCAGGAAGGCTAGAGAGAAAGGGCCGGAAATTATTCACATAAAATCAAGAAAACAAAACAAAGTGCTTGAAAAGAAAAAAGTAGGTAGATTTATCCCCAATACACACATGTTTACCAGTGAAAAGCAATAATATATAAGCATTTAATATTTATACATGTGATAGAATCAGATCACCCCAGAAGTCAGTCCCACATCCAGGGCCGTATCAAGGCATTTGGGGACCAAGGCAAATATAGGCTTGGAGCCCCCACCACCTCACTCCCTGCTCAGTTAATCTAAGATGGCAGCGTGCTGAGAGTACAGATTGTTGTTGTTTTTATTTAATAAACAATCATTTTAAAGCACTGTTATTATATCTGACTGTGTTTAACAGCAATCCTAGCTCAGACACCACATCACCTTCCACACATATGTCATGAGCTCACTGAGCGTCACATGACCAGATTCATACTGAAGTTGTTTTGGTGAAAGTAACTTAAAGTAATGCAAAAGTAGTGTAATGCCTTACATTTTAAAATCAGTAATATTGTAATGTAATGAATTACTTTAAAATGAGGGTAACAAGTAATAAATAATGCATTACAGTTTTGAAGTAACTTGCCCAACACTGACCCTAACCCTAACATTAACCCTTACACCCTAAGGCACACACGGTACTTTGACTTAAATGATAAATAAAGATGTGTTTCAACTACTGGTCTGTCACGTCATTTCAAGTTAATGACTGGATGCAGTCAAACTTTCTCCAGTTAAACAAGACTGAAGTTATCGTCTTCACGTCACATTAAGGTTACAACTAGGTCAGCGTTCTGGAACGGGCCGGTGGTCCAGTTTTCACCGACAAAATGACCACAAAGCAGCTTTTCATTTGCAGACACAAACTCACTGTCGTGGCCTGGAGATATCTCTAGACTAGACGGGTCCTATAGGAGCTTATCTACGAGTTCCTGGTACCTAGAGGTCCACACCACCGGCAGTGTCCATCCCGACCTCGTGACCCCCTGGATCTGAACGGGGATCTCCACACAAGGGTTAACAAATAGCGTCGGATGGTTTTATAAACAAATCTCTAGTTTACCAAACATACAGCCAAACTGATTTTACAACCCAGACTCCACAAACTCTCCCAGATACTTCAAGGTTTTGCTAAAACATCTAGCTTCACATCCATTTCATTATATTCACACCTTCTACAATCATTAGTTCCGGGAAATAGAAATAAATTCATTTTTATAAACTAAACTTGAGTTAATACTAAGTGTGTTTATGGTCCCTGAATAAGTAAAAGTAACAGTAATCTTCTGAATAAACACTGAAAGACCAATCAGACTGATATTTCATGTTTATATGGACTCATCACATCTTACGGATCATTTGTTACATATGTAGCTACTCCTCAGATGTCTCATGTCCAGACAAGACCCAGAGATACTAATTCATGTGTTCATCTCCAGCAGGTTGGACTATTACAACAGTCTTTTGTCTGGTTTTTAAAAAAGCTGTGAAGCAACTGCAGCTTATTCAGAATGCTGCTGCTAGCAAAGGAAACCCAACACATCACTCCTGTTCCTAAATCTCTACACTAGTTACCAGTAATCTCTACACTAGTTACCAGTAATCTCTACAATAGTTACCAGTAATCTCTAAACTAGTTAGCAGTAATCTCTACACTAGTTACCAGTAATCTCTACAATAGTTACCAGTAATCTCTAACTAGTTATCAGAAATCTCTAGTTACTAGAAATCTCTACACTAGTTAACAGTAATCTCTAGTTACCAGTAATCTGTACACCAGTTACCAGTAGTCTCTAACTAGTTACCAGTAATCTCTAACTAGTTACCAGAAATCTCTAACTAGTTACCAGAAATCTCTAACTAGTTACCAGTAATATCTAACTAGTTACCAGTAATCTCTACACTAGTTACCAGTAATCTCTAACTAGTTACCAGTAATCTACACTAGTTACCAGTAATCTCTGCAGTAGTTACCAGTAATCCCTAACTAGTTACCAATAATCTCTACACTAGTTACCAGTAATCTCTGCAATAGTAACCAGTAATCTCTGCAATAGTAACCAGTAATCTCTAACTAGTTACCAGTAATCTCTACACTAGTTACCAGTAATCTCTAACTAGTTACCAGTAATCTCTACACTAGTTACCAGTAATCTCTACACTAGTTACCAGTAATCTCTACACTAGTTACCAGTAATCTCTACACTAGTTACCAGTAATCTCTAACTAGTTACCAGTAATCTCTACACTAGTTACCAGTAATCTCTACACTAGTTACCAGTAATCTCTACACTAGTTACCAGTAATCTACAGAATCAAACTCTTTAACTTTGTCTTATTTCTGATTCTTAAATCTGATTAATTTGTATGTTTTAATTGTGCTGTCATTTAGATTTTAATGTTCATGCTATTCTAGCTAATGGAAAACATGCAATAGCCTCTGTGCTTTAAAAAAAACTACCTTTAAATTCATCAGCATGTAAAAATTCATAATTCATAAACTAATCTCCTCTTCTCCGTGTCCGGTTTGATGATGTCGGTTTAATGAGACGAACATCGGTAGTTCTCTACGCATTTTCACAGAAAACCTGAAACAACTTTTGCCACCTGAGGAAAACAAGCGCTTACACAGCAACAAAACCAGTCTTTACAATTCAGGGACATCACGGCAAATAAACGGGATTAGAAAATAGACTCCCATTCATTTTTTGGTAGTTGGGGGCCCATGGTCCAGAAGTAGACGGGTGTGGCCTAGGCTCCCTGTTGTGTTGTGTGTACACCATTTAGGTGTGTACACGTATCTTTGGCCAGTGTTTAAACACGTTCATAAACACGGTCGGCTCTGAACTTTACAGGATTCATCAGGTGTATTTTTCTATGTTGTTGAAATGACTGCAACATCTTTTCCGTGTTTTACACTAACCAGCGCTAGTCTGGATCCGATCACACGGCCATTCCTTCTTACTGCCGTTTTGTTGGGTCGCTACAAAAATGTTCTGGAAAAGACGAGTTCACCGGTTCCTGAATTAACTCATAAAAGCACTTTTGAAAAGTTACAATCACATTTATGGTATAGAGACTATATCTAAACAGGATAAAGTTCATACCAAACATCCTGTTTAGATAAATCTGCTATAATAAATGTTTAACTCGTTAAGTCGGGCTTGGTGAAAGTACCTGGTCCTGTAAACCAGCAGATAAAGTGGAGTCTCACCTGAAAACCACCAGGTTTAGAGGAGAAGTAGAGGTCCAGACTGCTGCCTGACAGCTGCTTAAAGGTCAGATTGAGGAGCGGTTAGGTGTTGGTGAGACAGGACGGAAACATGGATGAAGTGATCCCAGGTCAGCTACTGCATGCACAGGTTAGACAGAGACGCTGGACCGGGTCTTCAGAACCCCACACTCACCCTGTTGATGCTGGGAGAGCTCAGGCAGCGACAAGCAGCGTTCCCTCTGGATGTTAGATGTTCCCTCACAGCCACCTCCTAGACAACAACAAGACTCATGAAGGCTTTCTCCTCCTCTACATGGGTTATTGACGGGTCTGCATGTGAATGAAACTGAGAAAGGAAGGCTTCATTAAACTCAGGACTTGGGAAAAGAAGCAGGAGCTTCATCAGGAAGATACCAACACACATGCAGTCACAGGGGTGTGTACTGGCAGGAGTCTGGTGATATGAACTATCTCACGATACACAGGGGGCAATGCGATTTACCGCGATGCTAAAAGTTAGACGACATTAGCAACTGAGCTGAACCTAATTGGAAGACTCGGGCCAGAGCCTCCCGAGACACCTCCAGTGTTATAATGATAAATGACCCGCACTTGCATGTCACCTTTCCTAACCCACAACAGCAGCATTCTCTGTCCGGAGCCGGGATCGATCCTGCAACCGTCCGATTGCTGGAGAACCGCTTTCCCTCTTGAGCTGCTGCTGCTGCCCGGTATCGTGAGATCTCTTAATAATCAAGCTCCATCATACATCAGTGACATGATTGTTCCATACGTTCCTAACCGAGCACTTCGCTCTCAGACTGCAGGCTTACTGGTGGTTCCCAGGGTATCTAAAAATAGGATGGGAGGCAGATCTTTTAGCTATCAGGCTCCTCTCCTGTGGAACCAGCTCCCAGCCTTAGTCCGTGAGGCAGACTGTAAAGTCTGTAAAGACTCTGACACTAGTCAGTGACTCGATGCAATTTGCTGGGTTCCTTATAAAGGAAACTTTTTTCTGACTGGCTTAATGACCTGAGCTGTATTGGAATGTTTGTTATGGGAAGTGCCTTGAGACGACTCTTGTCGTGATTTGGTGCTTTATAAATAAAGTTGAGTTGAATTGTGAGCTCGTTGGTCCGTCAGAATGAAGGCGGTATCATCTGCTGCCAACTAGCATTTAAATAATAAATGTTTACACAAAAATCTGCTTTTAAAGTGACAATGTGTAGTTTTTACCATCAATCTCTGGACATATCCACACAAGTGTTGTTGTAAAAGAATTAAAAGATGCCCAGTTGACTAAGAATATTGGCGGTTTCATAAGATTTAACCATAAAAACCTGTTCTAAAACACACGTGAGCAAGTCTAAGTCTCAGGGCGACGCCATATTGGATGCCATGTTTCCTTCTACGGAAGCCCGTGAGGACAAAACGCATTTGCTGATTAGTAACAAAGGTTACAAAACTCACCATTATTAAACATTGTTGTTTTACACGTTTACCTCTTCACTCGTTGCCAGTGATGGAAGGGAATCTGGTGCTCGTGGCATTTTGCTGGAGGTTGCTCTCCCAGGGATTTTTGACCCTAATGGCCATCCGTTGGTAAGGTCTTAACTGAACACAAAAGTAATGCTTGCTTGCAGTGATTTAGGCATGTACTGCCCCCTATTGCCAGGTAAATGACAAACTGTCATTTTAAATATCGATTCAGTAACATAACACGAAACATCGCAATATTTCAGGGTATGGAAATGTTCTAGCATCCCCGATACCGTACATAGTCTCTTGGTGGAGGTGTGGATCCACAGAGATGGTCTCACAGACACCACTAAGCGGAGTGAGGCACAGGACCACTTGTGAACGCTCATCTGACCTGTCTCAGTCTGTCCAGAGTCAGGACGTTCTCCACAGCTAGGACGCTACGCAGGTACCGCTCTATGGCCGCCTCGCTGTCTGCTGACGGGTCGTCCTCTGCGCTGGCGGCCAGCCTGGCCAGCACCTCCCGGTCCTCTGGGCCGTGGATGTCCTGTGGGAACACGACTAAAACTCTGAATACATTATGTTACACATGTTCTGATCTATGTTGGCCTTAAAGCGAACGAACGGACTTGGTTACACCAGAAAAGGGGATGTGGTACGACACACCTGCTGAGGTTGAAACAGCGTAGGACGGTCTAGCTTCTACTTCCGCTACCGTGGGGCGTGCTACTTACACCTGGGATGTTGGAGACGATTTCAAAGGTGACTCCACAGCCGGGGATGGTGCTGCGCTGAGACATCCTCTTCAGCAGGCTCTGGGCAAACCCCTGACGTCAGACACAATCGTCTTCCTTAAAGCAGCGGGTCGGTCTTAGAGAACAAGTCCTTGTTTCAGCCTGCAGTGTCCACCCACCTGCCTCCCTGTCACGCTGACGCATATCCGCTTCCTCAGGACCAGCTGCATGTGGGCCGGGTGGCTCAGCTGCACCACGGTGAGGACCGTCAGGTAAACCTTCTGGTCCTGGGACGCCGCTCGGCTCAGCTGGGCACACCCGTGCACCGTGGAGTCCCAGGAGGCCTCCACTTTCACCTGGACCACAAATCAGACCTCGCCTCAGGACTCTGATGTAAAACACGAGGGGGAGATGTGAGAGGTGTGGTGTCCTCACTGCTGGACTGTAGCGTTTCACAATCTGAAGTCCAACAAATTCTTCGTCTTCATCTTCTCCACTGAGCAGAGCGTCGAGGCCTCCAGCCAGCTGGGCCGACAGACTGGACTGGAAATCATCAGCTGCAGGCGAACAAACCCAAAGTTAGTGGTTCTGTTTTATAGCAGAGACGGGCTGATGGAGGCGAGCGTACCGCTGAGGTCTAGGAACAGGACAGGGACGTGCGTTTCCATTCCAGGAACTGGATTTCTGTCAGGAACACGGAGGAGGACGGACTCATTTATCTGAAGCAGAACGGTTAAAATGTGTCCCAACCAAGCAGGACGGTGTGCCGTGAGGACCGGGGTGGGAAATGCTGGCTTTGACGGTTCTGCTGCAGCGACCTGGACAACTCCACGATAAAGGCTTATGAAGCAGCGGCCTGCTCCAGGGTCATTAGTTAACTCTGACTTTTACCCAGAAACACGGGAAAT
>NC_091742.1:29576119-29586119 GCF_043380555.1 Nothobranchius furzeri
AACTGAGCTGTTAGGACATCTCATTAGGATGTCACCTCCTCCTGGGAGGAGACATCAGGGGAACTACATGTCCCCTCAAGCCTGGGAGGCGCTGGGAGTAAAACTGCTGCTCCTACCTCCCCCTTCTGGTTGATGATGGGTACTGCGTACTGCAGCTTGACGTCGTGGAACAAACAGGCCAGGAACACGTTGGCCACGCCAATCAGGCTGTGGTTCTCCTGCTCATCGAAGAACGGGTCGGCTCGTTTAAAATACGACCGCATCATCTGGAAAACAGACCCAAACAAAGAGGAGCGTGAGCATCATCCAGCAGCTGGTGGAGGAGTCCTGACCCTGTTTCAGGTCACAGTCAGTAATAGAGCTGGCCAACTCACAGGATCGTCCTCATCCAAGTCCCTCCACTCCTGGTAGAGCTCCCTCATGTCCACCAGCCGGTTCTCCAGCTTCTCCAGAGACCAGATCTGCTTCCCTTTGCCTCTCCGCCGGACCTGGATGGCCGGCTCGCTCAGAGCTACATCCCGCTGCAGGAACAGGGAACAAACGCCGCGCTGACTCACCTCAGCAGGGGTGTCAAAACCAACAGCGGACATGTGAAGCTAACACAGCTGCAGGAGGTCAAACTGAGCAGAGAGCATCTTCTACTGGTCTGCTCAAAGATGTCTCCTTCTCACCTTCCTGTTAGCATCCAGGTTGGCTGCAGGAATCTGCAGAGAGACCAGATACTCTGTCCTCTTGTTTAGCTCGTCAGCGATGAAGCTGGCCTCCTGGGCCAGCAGCTTGGCCCTGACGATCTGCTCCTTCAAACGCCGCAGGCTGCGCGTCATCATCGCCTCCCTGCACCACAAACAGACCCGCCGATCTACTGGGATTCATCTAAGCCGCCATGCAGTGGTGTACTACCTGTCCTCGCTCCAGCGCCGCACTCGTTTCTGAGAGCCGGGGGACGTCACAGCGAAGCCCGGGAGGCCGGAGGAGTCCAGAAGGTGGGAGGTCTTCTCAGGAGTGAGCCGCTGGCGGAGCTGCTGCAGCTCCTGCTCGTACATCAGCCGCTGGCGCTCGAGGGCGCAGCGCTTCTCCTCCTCATGCTGCCTCTCCAGGGTCTGCAACACCGACTGAAGCGGGTCTGAGGAGGAAGAGAAGGAAGTCAAATGTTGTTTTATCCCTCAGAACGAGCACAGAGATCAAGAGCCACGCCGAGACCGGCTCCCTTCATCTCAGCTCCCCGGAGAGAGATGGGAGGATGAGGAAGAAGTGAAACTCTAGTTGTGTCGTTTATGGGACTAAATAATCTGGCGCTGCTCCACATCTGCGTCCCGGCAGGCAGAGGTGCTGATAAATAACCGCCTTCTTAACAAGCTGCAACAACATCCTGGAAAGCCCTGGGCCGGCGGAGCTGACGAGGCTGATGTGAGCCGGTAGAAACACCACCCAGTCATCAGAACCACACAGGAGCGGCTCCTTCTGAGGCTGAAGCACGTATGCTCACGTGTTACTATGACGACTCACCGTTGATGCCCATTCCTTTCATCATGACTTCGGCCTGAGCGAACTCGTAGCTGAAGCTCAGCTCGCTGGAAATGTCGCTCGCCGCGTCCAGATCCACCTCCAGCTGGTCGCTGCTCCGGCTCTTCTTCATGGCAGAGCCAGCGTCCTCGTCCTCCGCCGCTGCACGCGGCTTCTGCCTGGGCAGGTTGATCCTGCGAGTGAGCGAGAGGAGGAGGAGGGCGTCTTAGAAACAGGAGGAGAAGTGGAACAGATGTGGTGTTGTTGTGGGACAGTCAGACCTGAAGAAGTGGTTGTTTCCCCACAGGATTCTGTCACCGTGGTGCAGCTGGACCGGGCTGCTGACAGCAGAACCGTTCACACACGTTCTGCAGAGAAACATGTCCCTCTGATAGTTCAGCATCAGAACCCAACAGTCGTCTCGGTCAGAATCAAGCTGTAATGTCCAGAAACGGTCAGTTTTTCATGTACAGTTGACCCCTGCGGTATCTGGCCATGTGGAGACAGGAGTCTACATGTGTGGCCTTTAATCTGCCGGATCCTGCCCTTCCATCAGCTGGAGTCTGGGCCTCTCTGCAGCTCGGAGCACATGATAGTGTCAACAAACCGTTCCCTTCTCAAGGTCCTTCTGTGCCCAGCCTGCCTGGTTATGTAGGCCGGACTGCAGTTAATCACTCGTGAAATAATAATAATAATAATTATGTCTTCATTAATCTGTGCTTGAATCAATAAGGTTGACTGATCTGTGCTTGAAGTACTGAAATGAAATGAATGATTACTCTGAATGATTTATGGTAATCAGTAATGTTTGATGTGACGAGGTTCATTAGAGATTAAAGTTAAGTTAAACTCAGGACGCGCAGATATTTCTTTACCCCTAATCAGGGCATCCGGTATCTGAGAGAAGGCGTGACGTCCTGAGGTTCTTGGTTATATCCCTGAACACGGCACGTTCCGATTGGACAAGAACTCATAACATGAGAATATTGAAACAGAGCTCACGAGACGGCGAGTCAGTTCTAGAGAACGCTACGGAGCGGCCGTCTGGAGCGAAGCCTCTTTAACCCAGAGCATTTCTGGCAAACACCCTGCTAAACGCCTCCTGCCGCTGACACAGAAACGGTTCCTGCAGAACAAAGCGATACCGTTCCGACTCCCCAAGAGTCCTTCTAGACGCTAACGCTTCCATCCATCTGTTGTGACCCGGAAACATCTCTGGACTGGACCGTCGGTGCTGCGGTTATTCTACAAGCCTCGGTGCCCAGAGGTCATCCGACCCCTGACCTTCGGATCCACGAAGAGGGTCTCCAAAGAAAGGGTGAGGTAGACACACAGATGCCCTTCTGATAAGAACCAACTTCATAGCTTCATGCAAACCAAATTCTTCCCCTTTTACACCCAGAACTCGGGTCTTCTAGACACGGAGGTTCTGATAACCTCACATTCACACACAGTCACCATAGTCACCTCCCATCCACCTAGATCCATCCATCACAGTAAATATTAGTTAACTTGTCGAGTTTTTAACCGTTTGAAAAATGAATTCTTACGTTTGATAAAGCTGACTCTCTTCTTGAATCAGTACCAAGTGCCCTACGATCCCTGAATAACTTCTGGTTGAACATGAAAGACCAGTCACACTGGATGGTGTAAGTGTAGAGTAGTATGCTGAGCGTTAAGAGCACCCACATACATACATAATGACCCCCTCTACAGCACCGGTGACTGAGCGTACTCCGACCCAGAGAGGGGCCAGCACCTGCGGCACACCGACGCACCGAGGAAAACAGAAACAGGACCGATTTTACTTGATTTCCTCCTGCTGAGAAACAAACAGCCCACGTTTCCTTCAGCCGGTCACAAGCTTCCCTTCGGTTTGGGTTTCTGGCACCAACTAGCAGCAGGAGCTGCAGGTTTATGAAACATCCTGGCTTCATGAACGCAGCCTACATTTTACCACAGATGAATGAGAACGCGTCCTCATCTCCTCACATCCCCAGCCTCTCTCTCTCTCTCTGCTGTCCTAGCACAACTCATCACGCTCTAATTATTCATGGATCCAACCCGCCGCTGCGCCGCTGGGCTCGGATCGTACAAGCTGCCAGAGTCTCGTCTGGAGGTCTGCTCCAGACGAGACTCTGGCAGCTTGTGCGTCGCCGGTTCAGACGTACGTATTTATTCTGTCTGTGGTCATCAGAGACGTCTTAAACACCCTCCTGAATCATAGAGTAGTAGCAGAGCCGCCTAGGATCCAGGTCTGGTCTGCAGCTCTCCAGCAGGAGGGCGACCACCTACCGGGCGCCGCGGTGAGGACTCAGCAGGACGCGGTTGTTCTCCGTGATGTCCAGGACGCAGTGCTCAGCCTGGATGGCCATCCCACACAGCTGGATGTCCTGGGAGTCAGCTGAGCCCACTCGGGTGTGCTCCTGGACACAGCAGGGAGGTCATGAAGAACAGACCGGCTCTCATCAAGGCTCTACACAGGACCGGACTCGCGTTTGTGTGGAGTACTTTGAGGTAGTAAACCAGCAGCTCGTTGAGGGCGGGGTCAGCGTTGAGGTTAACCAGGAAACACTTGTCGTCTACCACTCTGATTCCAGAGGACTGGAGGGAGATGCCCAGGCTCTCCAGCTGCTTCTGACGCTCCTACAGGAACATCACGCATCATGTCAGCGAGCCAAACTGAGGGCAGTCCTTTTAGAGCGGAGCTGAGGATAAACCAGGTGGCCTTACCTGAGCGATGGCCTCAGTCTTATGGAGTTTCTCCTCCCATGAGACGGTCATCTCTTGGATCAGCTTCTCAGACTCCTCCAGTCGCTCCTTCAGCTCCGGAGCCTTCATGGACTGACACAGAAATGAGCCGTCACACACGAGTCTCATTAGCATGTGATCAGCTACACCCACAGAGCCGAGCTAGCGAGCATCTGCACCTCGGCCTCAGTCAGCTGCTCCCTCAGCTTCTCCACTTCCTCTCGGAGCTCGCGGATAATCCTGGCGTTGGGGTCTTCGTTGACCACGGCATGGTTGACGATGCTCTTGGCTCTGTCGGCGTAGCGCAGGGTGGAAAGCGTCTCGTCGTAGTTGTCTGCCGCTGGACTGATGGTGGCAACCATGGCTGTTCGGCTGTTCCCGCCGAGGCTGTCCTGCAGGTTCAGACGTGTGCGGGAGCAGGTGTTAGACAGGCGTGCTGGGACTAAACAACACCACGGTGAAGACATGACCGCTCTGCTCTACTAGACACAAGAACAAAGCAGAAGTAAACAAAGCCCAGAAGGCACTTCACCTGTCAGCCACAGGTGTGAACTGAAACCACGCCTAGCTGATGGAGCTGCAAGTTCACATCAGGGCCGGACGATACAGAGAAATTAGTAACATTTTTATATCGATCGATAATGATTGAAAACTATTTATTTAATCGTAGAAAACGTATTTCACGTTCACCCCTGGCCGTTTTATTCTTGGTTTTTGTATTTTTCTCCGCCTCTCCTCGCTGCGACACCTCACCTCATGCCGTTTTGGTTTCAGAGGGGAGGGGCTGGTGACGTAGCGTGCCGAGTCTGTGGTTTTGATTGGTTCGGAGTGCGTCGTGAGCCTAGTACGCTGCACCTCGTGTCTACCGATAGATATTTTGAACTACTGAATTATCGTCCATTCACACATCATCTCAAAAGCTCTTCCACTGACACCGATGGGCCGTGGCAGCCGTCGACGTCCAGCCTCAGCCCAACACGTCTCATTAAAGTGACTGGACTCGTGAACGTTCAGGAAGACGTTAACGCGCTGCCGTGTGCGGGACAGGTGTGAGCAGCGTTTACAGCAGGAACGGAACGAGGACTTTCAGGACAAAAGGTTGGGAACCACCGGCCCGTCATGTCGGATTACTCAACTAATCCATGGATCCATGGAGTAAAAGCACTCGGTCGTTGGAGAGCCGAAGCTCCTGAGTGGATCAAGACCGTCTTCTTCACATCTGCCCAGTGGTTCAGGAGGTATTTCAAAGATCAACTCTTCTCATGTTTGCTACGGCTGCATTGGTCTCTAGTAATAATAATAATAATAATAATACATTTTATTTCAAAGCGCCTTTCAGGACACCCAAGGTCACTTTACACAAAACACGTAATAAAATACAATAAAACAATAATAAAACCCAAAGAAGAAAAAACAGAGAGAAACATTTCAATAAAATCAGAGGTTGTAGGCAGATTTAAACATGTGTGTTTTGAGTTTTGTTTTGAAAAGGGTAAAACTGTCGACGTTCCTGATGTCTGGGGGAAGTGAGTTCCAGAGACGGGGAGCAGAGCGGCTGAAAGCTCTGCTCCCCAGTAGGAACTAGTAGGAACGAATGCCTTGTGAGTCGTTCTGTTGGGAGAAAAGCTCAGGCGCTCCTGTATCAGCACGGAGAACTCAGCTGCAGGAGATCGTAGCTTCAGACGAGTTTCATTTCCTCTGCTTGGCTAACAGCAACACGGCTCTACCACCGACTCACTTACCTCTGCAGCGTTGATGCTTTATCTCCACCAATAACACAAGCCTGGAGGAGTTCTGCTGTGTGGTGGAGTTGCTAATGCTAACAGTTAGCTTCTACTAGCGGAGATGTTCTCTGCTGTTTCCTGGACGCTAAACCAACAACAGCCTTCCCCGTCGTGAGTCCAGATGGGTGAGTGCATGAATGTTAGTGACAGGGTGACGTAGATCTGTCAGGATTTTCTATCCTAGAGTTTCAGCGTCTGTTTTCTATCACAAGCTACAGCAGGAGGGAGGTGTAGGAGACTATTCTCATGTTCAGCCTGCATGAAACACTCAGAGTGACTCTTAGTAAAACAACCCTCCCCGCACCCGTCCCCCACTCCACCGTCCACTCCTTGTTCCCTTCCCTTCACGGTTCACCGTGCTGCCTCGCTGCCACCTACGACTGACTGACGAGTGTTTGTTGTTGTTAGCCTCAAGGGCAACCAGCTGGCTTCATCATCACTCGTGAGTCGCTTTGGACTAGAGTTGTCTGCTAAATACATAAACATAATCAGAAATATGTTTCTATGAAGCGGACCTTTAACAGACACAGGCAAAAACATCATAGCCCATCAGCAGCGTGTACTGAAGAGGAGCTTTTGCAAGGTGGACAGAAGCATCAGAGCATGAACACACGACAGAAGCAGAACAAGCCTGCTGCTGTTAGAGCAGACCTGCACAGACGTCTCTGTGTCTGTACCTTCAGCAGCCAGGTGAGGACCGAGTCTCTGTAGGGAACAAACTTGCTTTTGTTCTTCCCTGCTCCCCGGTCCGCCAGAGCCGAGATAACTAAACCCAGAGTGCTGAGAGACCTGCAGGGTGGGTCAAAGAGTCAGAATCAACCCATCATCGGGACCATCTCTAACTCGGTCACCACCACAGGTAGCTGAACCCAGCCCCGCTGGCACCAGGCCCGTTTCCACTGTCGGAGCACCAGGGTCATGTACCGGTGTGTGTCTCCACCTCACTGGTGGACCACTTCCTGGGTCACTCCAGGAACCGGAACTGGGGTTTGTACTCGGACAGCCCTAGGCTGGGCAGGACTTGTGGGTAACCCCATGCTGATTGGCTGTAATTTAATAGGAAATGACATCAGCAGACGTCACCAAACTACCACCATGCTGCTTTAAAACCATTGTTTCTAAATTTGATGAAAACTGCGGCAGAACGACGACGGCTGAGAGGACCGAACCAGCGACCCTGACTGGTAGCTCCTACAGTGGAAACGCACCTTCAGGGCTTACGGGACCACCAGCGGGCCGATCTTAGCTGATGACTCACTTATTGATGTTGCTGCCTTCCTTAAGCTGATCCCCGGCTGCTCCGGTCTTCGCCGCTCGCTCACTTCCAGCAAGGTCCACCAGGCTCAGCTTGCTTACCTTCTCTCCGCTGGTCTGCAGCAGACACAAGCAGACACTCAGCTGACCACCTGGAGCTGAGTCACACACACCACTTGGATGTGGTTGCATACTCTAAAGGTGGGGAGTGTGTGCAGGCTGGTTGGGTCTATACACCTGGATTTATACCAGGTAGGCAGACGCCACTTCCCAGGGCAGGATCCACTCAGCTCTGGTTTCTAGTTAAGCAGCCCCCCCCCCCCCCCCCCCCCAAGCCCACTCACCCCAGACTTCAGGTCTCTGAGTGTGTGTGTGAGAATGATGTTGAAGACGGCGTGGGACCGGCTGCTCTCCTCGTTCATGTTTGTGGCCGCCACCGTACGAGACTTATTCCCCTCCGACATCAGGGACTCGATGTCCTGCAGACAAGTCCACCACAGAGAGGTTTCAGCTCCTCTCTCTCAAACCCGACAGGGAAGAAGGAAGCTTGTGGATGCTACCTTGTAGCTGGTCACAGCCAGGCGGGACAGACCATCAACGTAAGGTCCCAGGACGTTGTGCTCCCTCACCCTCAGAGCTTGTCGGCTCCTGCAAACAGAAGGGATCTTGCAGATTTCTGGGTTTAAAGACGTTAACGCGTTTTGATCCTTTCAAATCCGAACCACACCCTCACCCTTTGGGGTCAAGCAGGTCTCGGACTTTCTCGTTGTAAATCTCCATGAAGGACACTTCCACGGTGAAGGTCTCGGCCTCGCGGGCCTCCACCGCCGTCCTGGTGAACAGGGAGCTGCAGAGCCGAGGGATCAGACCGGGCTGCTCGGCTGAGCCCATCATGGTGTAGGACTTCCCTGAGCCTGCAGGTGAAGAACTCATTCATCACACAGAGTAACGGGCCGGGAGGTGGAAGGAGGATTCTTACAGCCTCCTGTGTCTTTGTGGCTAAAGCAGGAGATCCGGTCGGGCTGTTCTGCCTGAGCCGTGGATGACATGTAGGCTGGGACAGGTAACGAAGCCGCGTTCGCTCATTAGTGACGAACTTAAGTGGTGTGAAGTTACCGCTGTGTGTTTGCTGCATCAGAATCTGTTTGTATTTGAGCTTTATTAAACTATTTGATAAAACAAAAGCTTCTGAGAACAGTTCTGGTTCCACCAGTTGCTGCTTCAGCTTTTCAGCAGGAAACTCCAGTCAGAGAAGCAGGAAGTGTTGGTAAATAACCACACAATCACATTAGTGAGAGCATTAAATCTGTTATATTTATTATTATATACCTGTTAAGGGTCACACACACACACACACTAATCCTCCTCTGTTTCGTAGTCGATGTTTAAGAACCACTAAAGGTGAAGAGAGATGACATCATAGAGACGAGCGGGAGAGAGAAGATGGTGGACGATGTTTATGTCCTGAGGTCAGGCGGACCGGACTTGATAAAATTTCGTTAGTGGGATCCTCCGTCCTCGTCCAGCACAAGGCCCTTGGTCTCCTAGCCCGACCCGTTTGTCTGTTCTCTATAAAGTCCCGTGTGCGAACGCTCCTAGCCCTCGGAAGGAGACGTAATAACCTCCTGAGTGGGTATGGCTCCTTCGCTACGTGAAGCTCTTCTATTTTACTAAAAGACAGATCCTTATTCTTAAGTGAAGTAATCACAACACTTTAAAGAAACACTGAAATAATGTAATCATAATAGTAAATAATAAAGAAGCGAGTTTTCTGTTGAACTGAAACAATTCACCGGATTTTTGTTGAAGTTTGACAATAATCCTGACATTTGGGCAAGGGCGTAGGAACGAGTTTAATATTGGGGGGGACACATTTTGGAAATCTAACAAATCTGTTGTAGGTCAATATATACCGTAGGTCAACGTCACTGAAAAAAAATACATTAAATGATTATTTCTGATTCTAACGTGTCACTGAGTGTTTCATGCAGGCTGAACATGAACATAGTCTCCTGCCGCTATCTCCTGCAGTAGCTTCTGAAAGAAAATCTGATAGACGGTGAAACTCTAGGATTAGAAAAGTCTGACAGATGTGACTCAGGGCGTAAGGCAAAGCCCAGAAAGACAAGGAAATAACTTTTATAGCCCAGTTCTCTAACATTCTGTTTTTTTTTTTGATCGGGGACCCATGAGCCAGCCAGAAGGGGAGGAGACTTAGGCTCCTTTTGACACTGTAGACCACAACGTTCTACTAAACAGGTTAAAGGCCCTGGCTGGGATTTCAGGTTCTGCTCTAGACTGGCTCTCTTCTTATCTCACTAACAGAACATTCACAGTGAAGTCCGAAACCTTCTCTTCAGACACTGCCTCTCTAACATGCGGGGTCCCACAAGGTTCAGTTCCAGGGCCTCTACTATTCGCATTCTATATTCTTCCCCTGCTGGCATCATTCAGTCTTTCCCAGACATCTCCTACCACATCTACGCTGATGATATTCAGCTCTATATGTCCTTTATGCCACACCAGTTGGACAGGCTGGCCACACTTGTACAACTTTCTTGTCCTCAACGCCAACGAGACCCTGATCGCTGCACCCCCGGAACTTCAGCCAAAAATCGAGCAGGAAATTGCCTCTTTTTGCCCATCAGCCAAGGCCAACATTAGAAACCTAGGAGTTATTTTTGATCCAGCTATAAGTTTGGACTCAC